>NC_050453.1:71450648-71719542 GCF_903995425.1 Onychomys torridus
TCGGTCCCGGAAGGTGACAGTAGTTCAGACCAGCAGATAGCACTGGTGTGGGAGGGGACAAAGTTAAGAGCCTCTCTCCTAACACTTCCGCTGGCCACCCTCTGCCCTCCATTCCAAACAGCTCTTCTCTCTTCACATTGATTTCTTTGCCTTCTTAACGCTCCCATCTGCACAGCAGCTTTTAGTGCTGTGGTTTATAGTAAGCACTCAGCATACATTTGTGTTATGAATGAGTGCTTCCCACTTTCATTATGTTCCTCTCTGAGCCATAAAACTTCTTCAGTTCAGTCTGTCCAACAGTATTCCATGAAGGAGCACAGTTAGAGGCTACAGAGCTGCCCCCAACAACCACAAGAACAAAACTGGAGATTCTCCAAACACCCCCATCATGACCTCCCCAACACCATCTGGAACCTGGTGCTGAATGGGAGAAGCATTTAGGAGCCAGAGGAGGCATGTGGGATGCACTTCTCCACACACCTGATGCTATGTACTAATTTCATCCATTCAGTCACCTTTGGGACAATTTCCATTAAGTAATCAGTACCTGTTCTGGATCCCAAATAGAAATTTACCGTTCTGGTAATCCATTTCCCAAACTAGTACCATGAGATCGTGGTATGGTGAGTCCTTCATTATTGTCTTCTTGAAGGACAGGGTTCAGTTAAGACACTCAGTTTAAGCAGGTTATTTAGAAAAGGAAAGCACACACCCCAAAGGGAGAACAGAGGGGGTTGCCCCAGGATGGGGAGCAGCCCACTGTCTGTACTGTAAGCTTAAAGGAAGATTTTCTAAGTGTTTAATGAGGCAGGTCACATATGTAAGGGGTAAAACCACCATTTGTGGTGGTTAGTAAGAAATGTCCCCTGATAGGCTCCTAAGTCCCTAATTGGTGCCACCATTTGGGGAGGTTGCGGGACCTGTAGGAACCTTGATGGAAGAAGTGCACCACTGTGATCAGGCTTTATAGGTTATAGCCTGGCCTCACTTCCTATTCTCTCTCACTGCTTCCTATGTGTAGATGAAAATGTGATCTGCCATCTTCCTACCCCTTCGTCCATGCCTTATGTACCAGGATGGACACTTATCCCTCTGGAATCCCAAACCCAAATAGACCCTTCCTCCCTTAAGTTGTTTATGTCAGGGTGTCATATCACAGCAACAGAAAAGTTACTAATGTGTCCTTTTCCCTCCCAAATTTTGACAGACCATCACCCTTTTCGGGAGTTTCTTCCCATGATGCTCTAGAAGGGCTCACGAAAAGGGCAGGCCAAGCAAATGCACAGTTATATTGTGTTATAGTGACAGCAGGCTTTTTCAGGACGCAGACCCATACTTCATACACTTGCGTAGGAAAGTAGCCTGGGACATTAGCTTCTGATAGAGCAAGAGTGATGCTTTAAGGATATTTAACCACAAAGGACCATCTGACCATCTGACCATCAGGAGGCACAGCTGCCAAGATGCAGCTGAAGTTGCCTCAATTGCCTCATATTTAACCCCTTGCCTACCTGGTACCAAGAACTCATAACCTAATAATGATAACATAATTAGAAAACAACGTGGGGGGGGGGGGGTTGGAGGCAGGCTAGAGGAGGATGCCAGGTGTCCGGCTCTTTCAGTCTCAACCATATGTCCTTGAGATTGAGTCTCTCACTGAACCTAAAGCTAGTAGTCAACAAGCCCAATCAATCCACCTTTCTCACTGTTGGGTCTATGGGTGTGCATATGGCCATACTCAGCTTTTTACATGGCTGCTAGAGATTTAAACATAGGTCCTCAAGATTGTACAGTAAGCACTCTTACCCACTAAGCCATCTCCCCAGGCCCCAGAAAATATGCTTTTTAAAAAGGAACTATTTTATGTGCATTATCTTTTTGACACTTAAAATAATTCTACAAGGTGATTAAAACTGAAATTGTGAGTCTCAAGCAGTGACTCCAGCATGAAATCAATGCTTTTGAGCAATATCATAAAGGCTTCTTTGATGTCTGAGAGATGGAATCTGCCCTTCTAAAGTGCTATCATCAACCCAAGCCTGAGCACCCCACTTCCTTCATGAATTCTTCTCTGGAGTGCCCAGGTGTCTGTGATATTTCACAAAGACCCCCAGTATCCAGTTCATCAGATAATGTTCTGAAACCAGAATTGACACATAGAGATGTTATTGAGTGTGTACAGCCTCTTATGGTTCTAGAAATTATTTCCATTGATTAGATTATTTACCACAAGAAAGACATCCTCCTGCACTAATTATAGAAGCAAGCATGGATGGTGACTGGGATAAAACTGGCTTTGACACTTCCCACATTTTCTCTGATAGTTAAAAAAAAAAAAAAAACGATAACAAAAGGCTGGGGAGACAGCCCAGTTAGTGAAGTGCTTGTAAGCCTGAGGATGAACCTGACAGGACCTTCCAGGATATCCTTTAGGGTTGAAAAAAGGCCAGGTGTGGTGGCATATGCTTACAAACACTGGCAACGGAGAAACAAAGATCGCCAGGGCTCGCTCTCTAACCAGCCAACCTAACCCACTCAGTGAGCTCCAGACCCACAAAGACTGTTTCAGAAACAGGGTGGACAGAGCCTATGGAAGTTCAATGAGAAAACACAAATGGTTAGCACTTAGTCCCCATGGAGGTGACGTTTAGGGAGGTGGTGCAGCCTTGGGGGAAGAAGTATGTCACCGGTGGTGGACTGTGAAAGTCTGTAGCTTCACCCCAATTCTATTTGCTCTCTCTGCTTCATGTTATAGTTGAAGATGTGATCTCTCAGCTTCCTACTTAGGCTGTGTGCTGCCCGCCCTGCCTTACCCACTATGGATGCTCCCTCTGGAACCATAGGCTCAAATAAACTCTTCCTCCTCCAGAGATGCCTTGGTCCTGGCATTTTAAACACACAAAACAAAAGTAACTAATGCAATGAATGTCCAAGGAATGATAGAGGAGTTTGTCTCTCACCTCTACACACATGTACCCATGTAGTCACACAGAGAGAGAGAGAGCAAATAGCCTTGGAGTTATAAAGGTTCTGAGTAAAATCAGTTCTGTGTCATGGCCCATTTGCTCACAGCAATCTCCATGTGTATGTATGTCTGTATGTTCAGAGATGGCACCTGTAAGCCATTTGAGGATCCAGTTATTCACTACGGTGGGGCTGCAGTGACTCCAAATATTTCAGAAGCTTTTCTTTGAAAACTGTCTTGAATTTTTTTATTTTTATTATTATTTTTTCATTTTTCTTTAAGAAATTTTCTACTCACTCCACATGCTATCCACAGACCCCCCCCTCCTCCCTCCTCCCACCCCCTAGCCCTCCTTCCCAAGCCACTCTGCACCCCCACATCCCCCAAATCAAGGTCTCCCATGGGGAGTCAGCAGAGCCTGGCACACTGAGCCTAGGCAGGTCCAAGCCCCTTCCCACTGCACCAAGGCTGTGCAAGGCGTCACACCACAGGCAACAGGTTCCAGAAGCCTGCCCATAGACCAGGGACAGATCCCAATCCCCCTGCCTGGGTGCCCTCCAAACAGTTCGAGACAAACAACCATCTTCCATATCCAGAGGGCCTAGTCCAGTCCCATGGGGGCTCCACAGCCACCAGTCCACAGTTCAAGGGCTTCCATTAGTGTGGCTGGTCATCTCTGCTCATCCTCCCATCATGATCTTGATGTCTTTCACCTGCAGTATCTCTTCTCTTTCTCATCAATTGGATTCCCAGAGCTCAGCCTGGTGCCTGGCCGTGGATCTCTGTATCTGCCTCCATCTGTCGCTGGACAAAGGCTCTATGATGACAGCTAGGTTATTTGCTAGACTGGTCACTAGAGTAGACCAGTCCAGGCACCCTCTGGACCACTGCCAGCAGACGAAGGTGGGGTCAACCTTGTGAATTCCTGAGAGCCTCTGCAGCACCCTGCCTCTTCCTATTCCCATGATGTCCTCATCTATCATGGTATCTTCCTCCATGCCCTCCCACTCTGTCCCTGTTCCAGCTTGACCCTCCCATTTCCCTATGTTCTCATCCCCCACTCCTCACCCTCGAGTGCATTTATAAACCACAAAAAAACATATAAAGGTGAGTGAGACTTTGACTTTAAGCCATACCTTACTTTGACCCAGAACAATGTCAAAGTGATCCCAATGACAGATGGCACTCACCAATAATCTGCCCTTGAAGAATTTGAGACTTGCTATCCCAGAAGAGTTGGAAAAATTTGGTTATAAGGATGGCTGACCACCACAGCTCTCCTGAATTTAACCACTTTGTTTTCATGGATCTTGTCTACAAATCTGCCTCATGAAGGAGATCAGGTTCAAGTGCAATGTGTCTACATCCAAAAACAACAACATCACCCACATCTCTTGTTGTATGAGTCAGATGTTAGCTTCATCACAGTCCTTCATACACCCAAAGCTCAAATCAAAGTTTCCTCTTGAGCTGTGGATAGGGCTCAGTTGGTAGAGTCGACACAGCATGCATCAAGTCCTGGTTTCCACCCCCAGCACCACATAACTAGGCACAGAGTTGCATGCCTCTAACCCCAGCACTGGGGAGGAGGATCAGACTATACAGCAGGTCTGAGGACAGCCTGTGCTACACGGAACCCTGTATCAAAACATAAAAAGATGCCTTTTGGCATCAGTTTCCTTTCTTAAATTAATTTTTCATAGTATTGTGCAAAGTACTAGATTTTATCACAGCATCATCATACTCATGTGTCATTACTCATGATGTATTCCCTTTTGCTTCTGGCCCCCACATGGCTCTTCCCCGGGCTGCCCAGCCACACCCCCTTTCTTCCTCCTTTCCAACTTCCATTTTCCTATTATATCAGCTGCATTGGTCTGTTTCCTGCCTCTCTTCCCCTTTCTAGTTTTGTGACCTACAAACACATGTATATTAATACATTTTTCTTGTATTTATGGGGCAGTATACAGATGTGTGTGTGCAGATGCCCTCAGAGGCCACAAGAGCCTCCCACCCCCATGTGGGTGCAAGGATTCGAATGTCAGTCTTCACTATTGAGCCCCAAGTGACTTTAACTGCTGATCCATCTCTCCAGCACCAATAATTTTGAATTTGGAGTTCATTATATTAGAATAGAATATGGTATTTGTTACTCTATACCTTATGGTGGTATTTTATTTGTGCTGAAATGTGATTTTTATTTGTATGTTAATAAATAAAGTTGCCTGGAAATCAGAGGTCAAAGTGAACCATAAGCAAAGTCAGGCAGTGGTAGCACATGCCCTTAATCTGATCACATGGCAGGCAGAGTCTCTGTGTGGTCAAGGACACATGCCTTTAATCCCATAGAGACCTGGAGGTCTGTATAGACAGGCAGTCATGTGGTTGGGTTTAGAGCCAATGAGAAGGTAGAACAGAAAGGCAATAAAAAGACAAGTCAGACAGGAAGAACTCTCTCAGGGGAAGCTACTTCTGGTAGTAAGCTAAAGCTAGTCATGGGGCTGTGATCTCTTTGGCTATTTCCTCTGTATTTAGCTGTGTGTTTCTTATTTAATAAGACTGTTTAGAAATTCATCTACAATATCTGGCTTATCTCACTTAACATAATGATTTCCAGTCCCGTCCATTTGCTTGCAAATGTCAGGGTTTGATCTTCCTTTATGGATGCATGAAATTCTTCCCAGATATCAACTTCTTCCTCTACGTGCTCAAAGTAAAAGAACAAGCTGAACTATTAGAGAGCTGTGACTATGGTGATAAAATCCTCATCTGACAAGTCCAGCACCTGTGTCCATTAACATGCAGGAAGCAGCCATGTATTACACCAATTGATTTAACAATAAAGATTAAAATGTGTGACACTTACAATCATCTGCTGGCAATTAGCCCAACACAGGATGGGGAATGGAAGGAAGAGGGTGAAAATTGTTTATGGTATCTGGGAAACCATGATTTTAAGTCTTATTTTAAAACTAAGAAGCATAAATAAAACAAAAACTCAAAAATATCTTTAGGGTTTTTCAGAGATCACATCTCTTCTTAGCTCATTCTACCTCAGCCAGAACACATCTTTGATTCTTTTTTTTAAGGTGGACAAATAATTTTATTTTGTGCATGCTGATACATGTGAAGTATTACAATTTTTCCATTAATTTTCTCTCACACATGGTGTGTGTGTGTGTGTGTGTGTGTGTGTGTGTGTGTGTGTGACATGTGTGTGAGTGCCCTCAGAGTCCAAATGAGGGAAGGCATCCTATCTTAAGCACTGAGCCCTCTCTCCAGTCCTGTGCTTGCCATGGGATTATGAGAACCTGAGTTTGGATCCCCAGAACTGGAATAAAAAGCTGTGTGTGGTGGTGCATGCTTATAGTCTGAGCGGTCAGATGGGGAGAGGAGCTGGGTTAATCCCAATAGGCTTACTTGGTAAAGTTGAAGTGAGAAACCTTGTTTCAACCAAAAAGTGGAAGGCACTGGAGGAACCCCTAAGGTTGTCCTCTGGCCTTCACATGCACACAAACATGCACCCCTATACCCATGGCCACAAATACACACTAAAAGCAAAACTTGCAGAGAAATATGTATGATTTTAAAAGTGAAAAAAACTTATTTTAAAGAAGTTGTTAAAATATTGGGGAGATGACTCAGCAATTAAGAATGCTTCCCATGCCAAGTAGCTTGAAATTACCTGTAACTCAAGCTCCAGAGGATCCAATGTCCTCTTTGGGCTCTGAACAACACACACGAACACACACAGGTAAAAGTGAAAGGATCATATCAGCTCAGGACCACCCCCCCCCCAAGACCAAGTTCTCAGCACAAAGGAGATGTATTTGCCCCAGAGGAGCAGAGAGACAGAGGATGAGGGAGAAGGGGAAGGGATATTTGTCACAGGGGGACAAAGGACTGCCTCTGGGAAGAGAGGAGACAGATGTGGCACATGGGGAAATGGCAGTTCATATGGTAAAGGGAGAAATACCATGTTTGGATGAGTGTTTCATTTTAATTGGGCATGTTAATTAGGGGAGCCAGAGGGAGCTTTTGATTGCTGGCCTTCTATACTTTGAAAGCTGGACCTTGGTAGTCAGTCTCAGGAAGACGAAATGGCCAAATAAGGGAACAGACCTTGGGGTCTAGCTTCAGGAATGTAATCTAATGAATTTTAGCAAGACAGAGGGGGTAGGAGAGAAGAGCAAGGCCTACCAGAGCCGTGCCTGCCATTCTGTAGCTGACCAGAGTCGCTTCAAAAAGAAATATTTTAAGTTTCTTAAGTAAAATACTGTATACGTGTCAAATAATTCCATACATGTAATGTATAACATTTATGCATCTACTCTAAATGTGTTGACTTCTATGGGCAGAAATGAATTTTAAGTTTTGTTGCTTGGGGGTTTTTATCTAATTGTCTAAAACCTAGACCTAGCTGCTTGAGGCAGAGGGTAGTTCAGAGCAGGGCCTCTGCTGTGGTTATTTTGCATATAAAAAGGCATCCTATGGGCTGAATCCTTTGGTGACTCAAAAAAATTTACTATTCTTTTAGAGAAAAGCCTCTTTTCCCAGGCAACAAATGCCTTGTCTGTTAAAAAACACAGCCCTCACCTCAAAAGGGATACGAGATTATTTATTCTGGAGGAAAATATGAGTGGCCACGGCCTAGAAATGCAGGTTTAGGTTACCGTAAATTTCATGTTCCAATGAGGTATGAATCTTATGAATATCAAAAAAAGGTTTTTTTGACTTTTTACTTAAAATTATAATTATGTCACTTCCTTCCATTTCTTCCCTCCAGCCCCTCCCATGTCCCCTCTCACCCTTGAATTAATAGCCTCTTTTTCTTTTATTATAATTGGTTTTCGTGTGTGTGTGTGTGTGTGTGTGTGTGTGTGTGTGTGTGTGTGTCTACAAATACATAAATACAACCTACTGGGTCCATTTTTGTTGTTTGGATGTATGCATAGATTTCAAAGCTGATCACTTTGTGTTAATCCCAGAGATTTGAGCAGAAAGATCACTGATCCAAATCATCATGGCCAAACTAATTAAAGCAATAAATTAATTAAAGCAAGCTTTTTTACTCATGTACATGGGCTCCCTCCCCATAAGGCGGGTTTCAAGAGTTCAGTATTGGACATGGGGAAGATAAGGTTTTTATGGCTCAGGTGTATGGGGTTTCCCAAATGGGGTATTTGTTGGGCAAATAGGCAGGGTTACAGAAGCAGAACATAACAAGGTTGTCATAACAAGGCAGTCATAACAACCTAAGGTAGTGTTGCAGGATGGTCATAACAACTTTTTGAAACAAAGACATGGCTGCCGTTTCCTGGAACAGAATCATCTGTAGTTAAGGTTACAGGTGGGCAGAGCCCAGTCCTTGAGAAACAGTGGTTTAAGCATAAACAGGAATGAGCCTAGTTTGCCTTGACTATAAGATAATTTTCAAGCTCAAGATGGAGGTAGGCTGGTTCATCACTTTGTATTAGATAACCAATCAGACAGAGGGCTAATTCCTGGAAAAGACTAATTCTTCCTTTCTCCACAGCCAGTAATTACCTGTAGTTCTTTGCCTAGAGGTGGGTGAGACCTGTGAGATTTTTCTCCCTATTCATTTGTATGTCTATTTATATTGTCATTGCTTTGATCTTATTTATGCAGCAATTTCTAAGAAAGGCAGTCTCTCAGATGACTTTCTGGCATTTTCATTAGTAACAGAACAAAGAAACTCATAAATCAAGACACCTTTCAAATACACTGGTGGGAACATTGGGTCCATAGGTTACAGCAAGATGAGAACTCTGCTAAAGGCCTTGGGTATTATTTGATAATACTCTATACCTTTGATTGTTGAAGAACTAGGGTTTTGTTAAGTTAATGCATTCCAAAGGTTCTTTTAACTGTCTGTCAGAATGTTAGGTCCAGGTTCATCTGTTAGTCACAGGAAAAGTAGACTAAAGATAGAACAAGATAAATTGTAAGGAGGTTCTGGGGCTGCAACATTCCAACATCTCCACATCATTAAAATTTTAATCAGTCAATCAACCTTCACAGACACAGCTTCTTTCCAGGAATTCTTATTCACATCTGGAGGATCTAGGAGACAGAAAGCAAATAATATACAGATAAATCCTCTGTGAAGTTTTTTGACCCACACAGCTTTAGAACGAAGAAATGAGAGGCAGGTACCCAAAAACTGAGATCAGGTGAGCCTATGTTTCTGTGGAGATATGCCATTGACCCAGGAAACCCAGCCGGAGGAGATGAGTTTATTATCCATTGCTGAACAAGAAGTCAGGTTAGCTAGTGAGTAGGGGTTCTCTGTAGGAGAGTGGTTTCTCTCTGTAGTCATCTCAGGAGGAAGATGTGCTTGATACTTCCTGCACACACTGCCAATATCCATACCAGGACCAGAGGGAAGCCTTTCCATTCTTATGTGTCTGAGGCACTGGAGTCCTTGATATGGAGGTGCCTTTATCCACCATACACTTTGACTCAGGACTTCGTTCTCTCCACAGTGAAAATGTGGGTGTTCTAGAAGACTCTGGACCACTTTCTGTTTCTGTGAAAAAAAATACTTCAGCAAAAACAATTTTAGGGAAAGAGGGTTTCTTTTGGCTTACAGGTTCAGAAAGGATACAGTCCATCCTGTAAGGAAAGGTATAGAAAAAGGCAAGGAAGGCATACTGCCCGTGAGCATTGTAATGCACCAGTAAGCAGAAAGAAAACAGGAAGTGAGACCAGGCTATACCTCAAAAGTTATCTCCAAGGATGTACTTCCTCCAGCAAGACTTTACCTCCTAAAGATTCCACTACCTCCCCAAACAATTGGGGACCAAATGTTAAAATGCATGAGCCAGTGAGGGACATTTCATATTCAAACTTGGGCATATATGTCTCCTTTGGCTAAGAAGCTGCCAGATGAACCTACTAGTCTCCTATATGACACTGCCCCCAATCTTTAACATAGTATATGCATATGGATGTGTTACTGGTGGTCAGGATCTGGGCCCAGTGTTTCCAAGTTGTTAACCTCTTATTCAAATAATTAAAATAAAGACTCACAAGATTTGCATAAGTAGCAAGGTAATTTTATTCAAAGCAAAGTGATAGAATGGGTCAGATACACTGTCACAAGCAGGATCTCAGGGATCCTGATTATTTGGGGGGGCTTCTTTATGTGGGGTTCAAGAGAGGGAGGAATTTGGTTGCTAAGGGGCATAGGAAAAAAATTGTATAACCATTTCTCTACTGTACATGCACCCTTCCACAATGTCTCTGATTTTAATATATGCATGTTCAATTGTGAATAGACACAAGATTGTTGATAGGGCATACCTCCTATAAATTCACTTTGAAGACACATTTTTGTCTTATTATGAATTCCCCCAAAGCTGGTCTATACCGAATCAGCCCTGGATCACTGCCTTCTTACCTAAACATAACTAGAAAATGATTTGATCTAAGTTTTCTTGTCATTGAGTGCAGAAACCTGTTCCGTTGTTTGAGAGGAATATGTGTGCAGCTCAGTGCAGGTAGGGGTCCTAGGTTGCTAACAGGTTACTAGGTGCATTATCTAAAGGAGGGGTCATGTAGTAGATGCAGGTGAGGTCTCAGGCTGCCAAGTGCACTATCAGAAGAGGGTGTGCACAGTTGCTAGACTATTGCCTATGCTTGCCTGCCTGAGCTGTGAGTGTGGTACAGTTTATAGCTGCTGTCTTACTGTTTCCATCCTGGAGAGTGGAATCCTCACATTATTTCTCTTTGCTTCTACATCAGTGTAGGTGGGAAGGGCATGGATTTGAATGTTAGGATCAACTGCTGGTGCTCCAAGGTTCTTGTATCTCAGAACAAAGAATTGCATCAGAGACACACACTAGTGTTAGAATTCCTAGCCATTCCCCCCAGCTACATGACCATGCATGGACTGTCCTGTAGCTAGGCAAGATGTTTAGTCATCCCAGGGTATTATGTCCTACATGATCCATGTGCTGCATGATCATGTAATTTGCATGCAGAGTGATCACACAATCTATGTGCATGTGTGGCATTGCTACATAAGTCCATATGCACATGTGTGTGAGGGGGAACCTATAAAAGCGGGTTCCGTCTATTCTTTCCCTCTTCTTCCTGAACAGTCATTTGTAGGCCTATGCACACCCTCTCTATTCCCTTCCTTTAATAAACTCTTATGGTGTGTTTTGCTGTGCCCCATGGCTTTTCTCACACAGTAAACAGCGCCACTTAATAAATAACAACTAGGAATACAGACAGTTTAAGGAAAAAACCTCCCCAGAGGATGAAAAATGGCTAGTGAGCCGGGAAAGACATAGGTTCAATAGGAGCCACAAGACTCCTGACCCTTCAAACATCATTTACACAGCTTCTGATTCTTCTTGAGTTTGTTGCCTGTAGTTCAAGTGAGGAAGGGTTTGCAGTCTTTTCAGTCAATTGCCTTCTTTCATACGTTAATCTTGATTTAATCTGTCTCCATTCCCTACTCTGCTTCCACACAGCCACTTCATTTGATGTGCACCTTTTCATAAGTTCAGCTTTCACCAACAACATTCCTACTGATCAAGGAGAGATTATCCAAGTCTCTTGCAAGACCAGCCTGCCAACCAGAAGCAGAGACAGAAAAAAATGTCAGGCTGCTTGCTTGCTTGCTTGCTCAACTAGCTCTCAGCTCTCTTATACTTTTCAGGAAACCCTGATAAAGGAGAGATGCTGAGTCCTCCTACATAAATTAACGCCCCTTGACTAGAGAATGATACTGAGTCCTTATACATTCATTTACAATCAAGACAACCCCCCATAGACATGCCCACAGGCCAATCTAATGTAGACAATTCCTCATTTGAGACTCTTTCCAGACTGGGTGAAGTTGACAGTTTAAACTAACTAGCAGCAGAATGATGGTCAGATTCCATCTTGAAGGGGAGGGAGGGTGGTTGGGATGTAGTCAACCCTGAAGGACATTCAGCCTGAGAAGTGGAGGAAAGACATGAAAACCTCTCTCAACTGGAATGATGAGCTAAGGACCAAAGAAACACTTTGATGTATTTAGTGTGTATGTCTATAGCATATCTGTGTGCACACATCTGTGTGTATGCAGAAGTGTGTGCTTTTGTGCAGAGGCCAAAGGAAAAGAATCCTCCACCATCATTCTCTACCTGTTTTTGTTTTTGTTTTGTTTTGTTTTGTTTTTTTGAAACAGGGACTCATATTAAACCTGAAGCGTGTCCATTCCCCTAGGCTGGCTAGCTAATGAGCCCCAGGGATCCATTTATCTCTGAACTCCCAGCATTGGGCTTACAGACACACTCTGCCACACCCACTTCTAAAAAGAGATCGTTTTTTGTTGTACCCATGTCACAAAATCCCCCAGAGACCACCAAGGAGCTGTTTTCCGATGCAAGCACACAAGGGTCATTTATTATCAAGTTTGAACTGGAACACCACTCAGCAGATGGAGGGAAATGTGGTAGTGGTAGCAGCTCAGGGGTAGAAGGGTTTTTAAGAAAAAAAAAAAAAAAACAAGCTGGGAAATATATGCTTTGGGGCTTTTGGGATTGGATAAAAGGGATATGGGGCAAAATGATTTTTTGAAACTATTGGTCAAGACTTTTGACATGAAACCACATTTGAAACTTATTGGGTTAGACTTTTAGTGTGGAACCACAACTTGCTGACAAGATATCTGTATATCTGCAAGGACCATAAACCACTGACAGGATGTCTGCAGGATCATCTGCATCTTGTTAAACTTTACTGCCCTGTTTCTTAATTGGCTGCTTCTAGGGTACCTGTCTGAGTTGTCATGGCACATGCCTGAGGTTCTTCTTGGAACTGAGTACAGCCTCTGGTCACCAGGTGGTCTAAAATGGTGGCCCTTCCCTACAGAAGAGTCTGAAAAGTAAAGTCTAGGCCTTCATACTGCCTTCACAGTTTTGTTTTTATTGTGGATGTATGTGTGTCTGTTTTTGTTTTGTTTTGTTTTGTGTGTGTGTAGGGGTATATGTGTGAGTACAGATGTTCAAGGAAGACAAAACCGAGTGCCAGATTCACTGGAGCTAGATAAACAGGAGGTTTTAAGAAGATGGTAGTGGGTGTTAGAAACAGAATTTAAGTCCTCTGGAAGAGTAGTACAAGCTCTTAGCCAGTAGGTCCTTTATCCAGTTCTGCCTCCCACTGCGGACTTTTTGCATAGATGCAAGGGATCCAAATTCGGATCCTCATTCTTGCACAGCAGGCACATTCCCAACTAAGCCATCTCCACAGCCCCTCTAACCTTTGTCTAACAGCTGAGAGATGCATCTGTTCTGTGGGAACAGATGAGACCTGCAAGCGAGGCACGCGGTTAGGGCAATGTGGGACATTGGAAGGCTTGTTAAGCAATTTCACATCCTTCTGGAGCTAAGCCAGCTGATGGACTGTGACACGAGATAATCAGTGCCACCGAGGTGTGAAGGTCCTGCAGGAGACGACAGACAGACTTTGCAAATCGGAATCTCAGGGCCTCCGCATGGCGACTGACAGCTTGGACACACTGAACCACAAGGAGAGCATTTGCAGAGTCACAGCCTCCTTCTGTGAGCTCACAGCAACACAAGTTTCTCTGTGTCGCTCTTCATAGCTTTGGAGAAAAATTAGGAAGCATCTTTTTTCTGGTTGTTGAAGAGAGGGGCATGTTCTAGTATCCTATGCATTGCCATGATAAAACACTAATCAAAGCAACTTAGGGGAGGAAAGTGCTTATTTGGCTTGTACTTCCAGGTCACAGTCATCACTGAGGGAAATCGGAAAGAAATTTGAGGAATTTGAAGCAGAAACCTTGGAGAAAAGCTTCACGGACTCATGCTTAGCTAGCTTTCCTCTACAGCCCAAGCCCACCTGCTTATGGAATGGTGCTGCCCACGGTGGGCAGCATTAATTATCCAGACAATCCCCCACAGACATCCCCACAGGCCAGTCTAATCTAGGTAATTCCTCAATCAATGCTTTCCTCTCCAATGAATCCAGGCTGTGTCAGGGTTAACAATTAAATCTTCCCAGGACAGGGAGTGGGGGAAAGTTTTTGCACTGGATGAGTAGTGGATACTTGTTGGGAAGAATTGAAATCTGTCTGTCTCACGGCTTTTATTTTGTCTTGACTTTCAGAGGTAGGAGCAGAGGAAGTAGCTCAGTTGGTCAAATGATTATCCTACAAGTATAAAGAAATATTTGATCGTATGTGCCAGGAGAAGAAGCACGTTCTCATAATCCCAGCACTGGGAGGCAGGTATAGGCTGTCCCTGGGACGTCCTCATTAGCCAGACTGGATGAATAAGTGAGCCGTGGACCAATGAGAGACCCAGTATGAGAAAACTAGGTAGTAGGCTGAGGAGATGGCTCAGTCAGCAAAGTGCTTACTGCGCAAGCGTGAGGGCCTGAGTTCAAATCTCCCAAACCACATGAAAAAATCAGCATGACTATGTGTTCTGCAACCCCAGCACACTCAGAGATGGAAAACCTGTAGGGTGGCTGACTGTCAGCCTAGCTGAAAAATTGTGAGTCCAGGTTTAGTAAGAGACCCTGTCTCAAGGAGACAAGGTAGAGAGTGATAAGAACACAACAGACATCCTCCTCTGGCTGCCACACGTATGTACACAAACAGGTAAATGCACACATGCAATACACACACACACACACACACACACACACACACAGGCACACACAGGCACACAAGACAAAGAAGACAAAAAAAATGGTTCACAATCATCATGTTTCAGTGAGCATAGCCGTCAACTACCCTAGGACATAAGACAGCACCTAGGGAATGATACTTGAGGTCGTCCTCTACATATACACACAACACACACACATACATGCATACACACAGAAGAGCACAAAGTAGTACAATGGACAGCAATATTTACAATGCCTTCTCCTTAACCCTGTCTGAATCTGCAGCCACCCTCTCTCTTCTACCCAACATTAAATCAAGTTCTGATTGAGAAGATTAAACTTGGGATTTCAATATTTCAGCTCTAGTTCGCTCATCAGCCTACCTAACTTGACTCTCCCAAATCTGTGTGAGCCAAGCTCTCTAATGGCCTCCTAACTGCCAAACCCAAGGGGCATGTGGGTCCTTCTTGGCACCTCTACTGCCTTGAAAAGACTCATTCACGATTCTTGCTCTTGGGAGTTTGGTGATTCTAGGAAAGAGAAAGTGCTGGGCAGGAGATCAGAGGATCAGAGCTGCCCTTCAGCCTTGCTGGAGGGCAGAATAACTTCCAGCTCCTGCAGCCCAGCAGGACAGCTGCAAAGGGGGCAAGCAGAGGGTGAGTCCAGTATCACAGTCCAGTCACCCTGAGTACATTGCTGACTCTGGCAAGTTGTGTACTTGCCCAAAAAGTCAAAAGGTCAAAAACACCATTGATTCAAAACACAAAACACCACATGTATGCACACCACTTTACAGGCCTTTTTTCAGGCACCTTCATTTCCTCTGTAAAAAAAAAAAAAAAAGAAACATAACTTTGTTGAAAGAATCTTGACTTCTTGACTACAAACTTGGGAGAGAGCATCATGTTGGAAGAGAGTTGTCTGTTGCACAAACTAATAAGGGAAACATTATGAGTTTCTGTTCATGTATGTCCCTGGGAATCCCTAGTGAGCAGCCTAGCTGAATCTGTGAACCCTGGCCCAAGAGAGACTCTCAAAAAACAAGGCAGGCTCTGCAGGGATGGCCCAGTCTGTAAGGTGCTTTGTGCCATCACAGGCACTTGAGTCTAGATCCCTAGCACAAATTAAACGTTCAGCATAAACAGGGTTGAAGAGATGTCTCAGTAATTATAAGCACTTGCTGCTCTTGCAGAAGACCAGAGTTGGGCTCCCAGCACCTATATGGAAATTCACAACATCTATAACTCTATTTCTAAGGGGTCCAATATCCTCTTCTAGACTCCTTAAGCACTGGACACATAAATGCTGTATGTATGGGTATACATAAATGCTGGCAAAACACTCATATCTATTTATTTATATGTATTATACATATATATTTATTTTATGTATGTCATATATATTTATTTATAAAAATAAATTTACAAACATAAATATTATAAAATATATTTTCATTATTTATATATAAATATAAGTATTTATTTATATATAAATGTCTTTTATATAATAAATAAATCTAAAAAATTTTAAAATCAAAAAATTAAGTTTGACATGGCCATATGTGCCTATTACTTCAGTATATGTGTGTACTTGTGTATGCATATATGTATTTCTCTCTCTCTCTCTCTGTGTGTGTGTGTGTGTGTGTGTGTGTGTGTGTGTGTGTAAGTGTGTGTGTGTGTGTGTAAGTGTGAGTGCCAGAAGACAACCTCAGCATTGTTCCTCGGGTGTTGTTCAACTTGAGTTTTTTCCTCTCGTTAGTCTGGAACTCACCAAGTAGGCTAGGCTGGCTTGCCCCTTAGCAGAGAGATCGACCTGTTTCCATCTCCCCGGTGCTGGGATTACAAGTGCACACCACCACACTTGGCTTCCTTTCCCCCGTGAGAGAGTGAACTCAGGTCCTCCTGTTTTCAGGGTGGACACTTCACTAACCGAGCTCTTTCCTCAGCCTGGACTTAGGTTTTGAACTATGAAAGTGTACCTGAGTCAAATGATCATGTCTACTTGACCCACGCCCACCTCTGCACATGCTATCACCGCCCTTTTTCCTCTTCACTCATTCCTTTGGGAACTCCTCCTTTGAGGAAGTCTCCTCTGCCAAACCGCATCATCACCATAGAACTGATGAAGGATCAGTAGAGTGAGTTGAATCTGACTTGCCCAGCAGAATGCAAAATTCACTGACAATGAAGACTGGGAGATAGCTCAGTGAGTCATGGGTTTGCCATGCATGCATGAGGACCTGAGTTTGAACTCCCAGAACCCACATATAAGTACACTAGCACAGTACATATCTGTAATGCCAGCACTCCTGTGGCTAGATGGGAAGCAGAAACAGCAGTGTCCCCAAAGCTCATGGGCCAATTAGCTTGGCACGCAGAGTGGATTACAAGAGACCTTTTCTCAAACAAGGTGAGGAGCAGCAACCAAGGCTGTTCTGTGACTTCCATGTGTGCACAGTCACACGCATGAACATGAGCACCCACACCACTCCCCAGAACACACACACAAATCACTGAAGGTGAAAGTGGAGTCAATAAAAGAAACAGTTCTCATTTCAGTAACGGTTTATTCTGGAGCCAGGGCTCAGGAACGCAAACTTGGGTTTTCCCAAATACCATGTTCCAATGTGGTAACAGTTCCATGAAATTTTTATGCTGACACAACAATAGTTTTTATATAGATTAGTGGAAACATTAGGTAGGAGGCACACACACACACAAAGTGGGAAAATCTCAGCTATCTTTAGTAACCTATCAAGGCATCAGTTCAAGTTCTCGAACATTCTGAGTCAAAAGGGCTGAACTGTAGACTGTAGTACAATACAATATGCATGTGAAATTACTGAGCTGTACTGAGAACCCAGGTCGCTTCTGCCATGCACTCAGGACATGCACAGTCCAGGAAAATGCAAAGCTTGGGGTCAGTCCATGGTGCTTGTACTGGCTGGACTGGACGGTGCGTGAGAGAGTGCCATCGTCTTTCATGGAACATCCACAGAGAGGGTAACAAAAGTGAAAAGCCAGCCCCTGATGGAGGCTTCGCACACCCTTGCTGTTTGTTCCACCTTGAGTCAAATCCTCTTTCAAAGAGATCTGAAAGCACCTTTTCTGTTTTAATCTCCAAGCTATACTCTGCTGTGGGACGCCCACCGCTCCTCTGGAAAATGAGGATTTCCTTTGGTGAATTGGTTACCTTTCTCGGTGCTTTAACAAAATGCCCGACAAAAGAAACTTAAGCATTGGAGGATTTATTCTGGCTTATCATTTGAGGGGACAATCCATGATGGTGAGGAAGGCATGGCAGCAGGGGGCAGCTGCTCACACAGCATCCACTGTCAGGAAAGAGAGAAGTGAACGCTGGTGCTCAGCTCACTTTCTCCTTTTGACTCATTCCAAGCCCATGCGACACTGCTGCCAACATTCGGGGTGGGTCTTCTCACCTCAGTTATCCTAACCTACTCACTCCCTCACAGACACGCCCAGAGGCCTGTCTCTTTAGTGAGTCTGGATCCTGTCACATTTACAATTGGTATCAATCACACACTCAGTAACACGAAAAGTTGACCATAAAAGAAGCATCTATCAGAAACAGGAATGAAGTCATACATAGTTTTTAAAAAAATGTCAGTGCCCTGGAGACAGGTTAGTGCCGACACAGATGTGGGCACTCAGGGAATAGGAAATAAGTAAGTGTACAGAGCAGCCAGCAGCCAGAAATCTATCATCGGCTCCAACAGCGTTCATCCCCTGCTGTTCCAGCCTGGTAGGTGGAAAAGCCAATGGAAAGGGTCCTCTGATTAATCTTGTTTCTCCAAGATTCTCAACCCAACATCCAAAATTGTTCTTTTCTCCCTCTACCTCCTTTGCAATCCCTGAGCAACTCCCTCTGGATGCCAAAGCCGGAAGGATGCATGAGCTACTTCTGCCTTTTAGCCTGTCTGGAAGTCTCTTGAATGGGTGAGATGCTAAGCTGGCTACCTGCATAAAAGGAGCTTGAAAAAAGTAGAACAAAGAGTAAAAAGGAAAGAGAGAAGGACAGGAGGAAAGGAAGAAAGACCAGGAAGAGGAAAGGACTGACAGAAAGGGAAAACAAGTCACCTGCTGGTATCTCCATCTGCATCAGGACCCCGCAGAGGACACAGAGAGGACCCAGCCTGCCTGCTGTCTCACAGACAACAGTTATAATCCACATGTAGGGAGATCTTACCCCAGGGTGAGCCCGAGAATTCCCAGCCCTGTCACTCTCTTCTCCACCTTCTGCTGAGTGGATCTGACAGCTGGGCAGGTTTGGCCAGCAGGATCAGAGCCGAAGCCCACAGCTGTCTGCTTTGGAAAACAGCACAAGCAACTCCAATTCACCTTGGTTTTAAAAGAAAATGTTGGGCAGTTGAGATGGCTCAGCTGAGAAAGTGATTGCTGCCTAGCCTGATGACTTGAGTTCAAGTCCTTGGAATCCAAATGGTGGAAGGTGGGAACTGAGTCCGGCAAGTTGTTACACACACACACACACACACACACACACATACACATGCACACACGCACACACATGCACACACACACACATACACACATGCATACACACATGCACACACATGCATACACACACATGCACACACACATGCACACACACACACATGCATGCACACACACATACACACACACACACACACATGCACACACACATGCACAAAGAGAGGGAGAGAGGGAGAGAGAGAGAGAGAACAAATGTGACTTAAATTTTTTAAGAAAATGTCAGTTATAAAGGGTGTTGTTGCTTAATCTATCTGGTTTTTTTTTTCTCCTTGAACTGACAAATGATGCCCCAATTTCTTACTAGCTGTGAAAAAGCTTGAAAAAGCCTCTTGCAAGGGAGCAGAGAGATAGCTCAGCTGGTAAGAACATCTGTCACACAAGCACAAAGACCTAAGTTTGAATCCCCAGCACCCACGTAAGGGTCTATCAGCCTGTCAGTGTAGAGGAAGATATGGGTCCTATGGCCTGCCGGCTGTCAGCCTACCTCCAGGTTCAGGGAGGCCCTGTGTCAAGATTATAAGATGGAGGAGACAGATGAGGACACTTGACATTCTCCTCCTGGTTACCTACACACACACACACACACACACACACACACACACACACACACACACGACATAAATATCTGGGAAGCCACAGAATGGGCACCTGTGTATGACAGTCCTATGACACACATGTCCTTTAGGGCCATAGTGGTGGAGCCTAGCCCATAAATCTCAATGAATGCCAATTCTGGATGTACTGGGGGCCCGGAAACCGGAGAAGAAAAGGACACGCCCCTTACATCTCAGACCCCAAGAAAGAAGATACCAATAACTCCTAATCAAATTTCTTACTCTCTGAATGCTGAGAATCTATGAAACTACCCAAAAACACTCTTGGAAGCAAGCTCAGCCTGATCCTTCTGAGAAGGGGGCAGTAAGTGGTTGGTGCTTGTCTTGGTATCCGGAAGAGTGCACCCAGTCCAGACTCTGAGGATGCTCATGGAAGAAACCTTCAGAGAGAAACACAGTTCATAACCACCACAGCAAACTGCTCTGTGAAAGGTAGAACACTCTTTCAATTACCAAGCATCAGCTCTGATCCCCGCATTGGAGCCTTGGAAATAAAATGAGGTGATAATTACACAATCTGCAAGAAAATTGACAAATATATTCCCAATACAAATGATTTATTGATCCCGGCCAGCCACAGCCCAGTTCTGCTCTTTAATGGAAGCTGTAAAAACAGAGACCTGAGCTTTGATAATCAAAGGGATTTCTTGCAAAGCACTGATTAAGCAATAAATGAGGCAAGCATTTTGGAAACTGAAATAGCGCTGATTTGCTGGGCATCTCTCTGAAACGATGGTCTCTCTGCCTAGGTGGCCTATTAAAGACTCATACCGTGGTATTTCAGAAAGGACCTTTTGCGATTGAGGTGAAGAGAGGTTAAACAGCACTCTCCCAGCTTGTGGTAGAGCTGGAACGAAACCCAAATGCCCCCGTTTCCAGTCTTTTCCATGATCTCCACAGCTTCGGCGACTAAGGAGCCCTACTCAAATATGGGCTATTAACCTTTACTACTTCCTACTTGAAAGCTAAGCCAATCGATACGCTACTGTCGCCAATAAGGTGATCATTTAGGTAAATTGATGGCTTAGATAATATAGAAATTGTTTTTAAAAATTCTCCTTTTGGGCATAATGTGGAGAGGAAATACAACTTGAGAAAAGAAGGTGGTGTTTGCCTGGGAGGGGAGACTCGGGGAAGACCTTGAGCTTCTGCTCCAGACTCTCTGGAGCTCTGTGGGTACCCCAGGAATAAGAGGAAGTCACTGGGGTGTGGGAGACTGTAAAGCTAGGGCCATGGGCAAAGGAGAGTGAGGAAGTGGGAAGAGCACCATGGACGCTGCGTGGAGGAGAGTCTCTCTCCAGAGCTGTAGCTAATGGTGTGAGAGCCATGCTCCAGTGAACAGCCTCCCACCCATGCCCATGCAGGCAGCCATAATTAAACTCAGCAGGCCCTAAAACAGATGTGAAGGTGTGAGGGGACCTGTTGGGAAGTGAAGAGGTTCGGTGGGGGAGGGAGGGGGGAGAGAAAGCAATAGAAGACGAAAAGGATCATCATTCATTCCGTATGTGCATGAAATAGTTAAAGAATTTTAAAACAGAGTTCCCATGTGACCCAGAGGTGAGTGTCTGGGGTCATGCCCAGGGAGGCCTGCCCCTAGGTCCCATCCCTGGGCCCCAGCCGTTCCTGGGGAAGACCTGCCCAACTCGGGCCCCAGTTGTCTGCCAGCAGACAGGGCTGCTGTGAGAAGGTTCCCCTTCTCCAAGATCCCCCAGCGGACCCTGCAACCTACATGCCCTGCTCCCACACTCATCTGCCCCTAGACACTCACCACTTCCTGAGACTTGTAGAAGACCAACCCCCAGCTCCCATCTAACCCAGAGCTCCCATCCAGCCCAGATAGCTCGCATCTGGCCCAAAGAAAGAGAGATCTCTCATTGGACAAAGAGCCGTCATTGGACCAAGAGTAAACTCAGGGGACAGAAAATCTGCCAGCCCTAATTAGACCAAGAGAGGCTTTCTGAGAAGTAGAATCTGCCACCTCTCATTGGACCAAGAGAGGCTTCCTGAAATGCCAAATCTGTCAGCTCTGACGGGACCAAGAGCTCTGACAAGACCAAGAACAAATCCATGAGTCACAGAATCAACTAGCTTTGGTTGACTCAAGAGCAGCTCCCTGAGACACAGAAGCTGCCTGCTCCAATTAGACCAAGAGTTAAGATTAGACCCAGAAAGGCCCCCTGAGACATAGGCACAACAAACACAGAGAGGACCAACAGCAATTCACTCAGACACAGGCACCTCTTATACCTATTAGACGAGGAGATGGGCAGACATCAAGGCAGAGGTACATACAACAACATAAAGAGCAATACAGCATCACCAGAAACCAGCCCTCCTCCAACAGCAAGATCTGAACATCACAAAATGGAAGAAGCAGAAGAAAGCAACCTTAAGAATAGCATCATGAAGATGCTAGAGGCCTTTCAAGAAAAAATGAAAAGTGAAATTGAGGAAAAGATAAACAAAAAAGTAGAGGAAATCAATAAAGAAAATGAGAGAAAGTCAAACAAAAAATGGGAAGAAATCTATAAAGAACTAGCAGAAAAGACAAATAAAAAAGTGGAAGAAAACAATAAATCCCTTAAAGAAAACCACAAAAAAAGCAATGAAACAGGTGAGGGAAACAGTTTAAGACCTGAAAAGGGAAATAGAAACAATAAAGAAGACATAAACAGAGGGAATGCTGGAAATAGAAAATTTGAGTAAACGAACAGGAAACACAGATGCAAGCATAACCAACAGAATACAAGAGATTGAAGAGAGGATCTTTGGTGTAGAGGATACAATAGAGGAAATAGATTTGTCAGTCAAAGAAAATACCCATGCCAAAAAAGTCATAACATAAAATGTCCAAGAATTCTGGGACACCATGAAAAGACCACAACTAAGAATAATAGGAATAGAGGAAGGAGAAGAATACCAACTCAAAGGCACAGAAAATATATTCAACAAGATCATAGAAGAAAACTTTCCCAACGTAAAGAAGAAAATGCCTATCAAGATACAAGAAGCCTATAGAACACCAAACAGACTAGACCCCAAAAAAGTCCCCTTGCCACATAATAATTAAAGAACTAGACATACAGAATAAAGAAAGAATATTAAGAACATCAAAGAAAAAAGGCCAAGTGACTTATAAAGGCTAACCCATCAGAATAACACCCGATTTCTCAATGGAGACTTTGAAAGCCAGAAGGACCTGGACAGATAGAATGCAGACACTAAGAGACCATGGATGCAAGCCTAGATGAATATACCCAGCAAAACTGTCAATCATCATAGACAGAGTGAACAAGACATTCCAAGACACAGCCAGATTTAAACAATACATATCCACAAACCCAGCCCTACAAAAAGCACTAGAAGGAAAATTTCAACCTAAGGAAGTCAGATATACCCACAAAAGGGTATATTAAGGGTCATTAATATCCCTTAATATCAATGGACATAATTCACCTATAAAAAGACACAGGATAAAAGAATGGATATGAAAGCAGGACCCATCTTTCTGCTGCATACAAGAAACACACTTCAAATTCAAAGATAGACACTACCTAAGTATAAAAGGCTGGGAAAATTCTTTCCAATCAAATGGTCTTGAGAAGCAAGCTAGTGTAGCCATCCTAATATCCAGCAAAATAGACTTCAAATCAATCAAAAGAGATCAAGAAGGGCATTATATACTAATCACAGGAAAGATCCACCAAGATGAAGTTTCAATTCAGAACATTTATGCCCCAAACACGAGGGCACCCACATATGTTAAAGAAATATTGCTAAAGCTTAAATCACATATAAAACCCCACACATTAGTAGTGGGAGACTTCAACACCCCACTCTCACCACTGGACAGATCTACCAAATCAAAACTTAACAGAGAAATAAACGACTTAACTGATGTTATGACTCAAATGGATTTAATCAATATCTATAGAACATTCCATCCTAACAAAAAAGAATATACCTTCTTCTCAGAACCCCATGGAACCTTCTCTAAAATTGACCACATACTTAACTTGACCACAAAGCAAATCTCAACAGATACAAAACAATTGGAATAACCTTCTGGGTTCTATCAGACCACCAAGGTTTATAGTTAGATTTCAACAACAACAAAAACTACAGAAAGCCTACAATCTCATGGAAACTGAATAATGCTCAACTGAATCACCAATGGGTCAAGGAAGAAATAAAGAAAGAAATTAAAGACTTCCTATACCCAAACTTATGGGACACTATGAAAGCAGTGCTAAGAGGGAAATTCATAGAACTAAATGCCCACATAAAGAAGTTGGAGAAATCTCACACTAGTGATTTAACAGCACACCTGAAAGCTCTAGAACAAGAAGCGGCAAAGTCACCCAGGAGGAATAGACACGCGCCAGGAAATAATCTAATTGAGAGCTGAAATCAATAAAATAGAAACAAAGAGAATAATACAAAGGATCAATGAAACAAAGAGTTGAGAAAATCAACAAGATAGACAAGCCCTTATCCAAACTAACCAAAAGACAGAGAGAGAGCACCCAAATTAACAAAATCAGAAATGAAAAAGGAGACATAACAACAGACAATGAGGAAATCCAGAGAATCATCAGGTCATACTTCAAAAACCTCTACTCCACAAAACTGGAAAATCTAAAAGAAATGGATAATTTTCTGGATAGGCACCACATACCTAAGTTAAATCAAGACCAGATAAACTATTTAAATAGTCCAATAACCCCTAAAGAAATGAAATCAGTCAATAAAAGTCTCCCAAGCAAAAAAAGCCCAGGACCAGATGGTGTCACTGCAGAATTCTACCAGATCTTCAAAGAAGACTTAATACCAATACTCTTTAAATTGTTCCACACAATAGAAGCAGAAGGAATATTACCAAACTCCTTCTATGAGGCTACAATTACCCTGATTCCTAAACCAAACAAATATGCAACAAAGAAAGAGAACTACAGACCAATCTCCCTCATGAACATTGATGAAAAAATACTCAATAAAATACTGGCAAACAGACTCCAAGAATACATCAAAACAATTATCCACCATGATCAAGTAGGCTTCATCCCAGCGATGCAAGGGTGATCCAACATATGAAAGTCTGTCAATGTAATACACTATATAAACAAACTGAAAGAAAAAAACACATGATCATCTCACTAAATGCTAAAAAGGCTTTTGACAAAATCCAACAACCCTTCATGATAAAGGTCTTGGAGAAATCAGGAATACAGGGAACATACCTAAATACTATAAAGGCAATTTACAGCAAGCCAACAGCCAACATCAAATTAAATAGAGAAAAACTCAAAGCAATACCACTAAAATCAGGAAAAAGGCAAGGCTGTCCCCTCTCCCCATACTTACTCAATATAGTACTTGAAGTTCTAGCTAGAGCAATTAAGACAACAAAGGGGGATAAAAATTGGAAAGGAAGAAGTCAAACTTTCACTATTTTCAGACGATAGGATAGCATACATTAACCACCCCCCAAAATTCTACCAGGGAACTCCTACAGCTGATAAACTCCTACAGTAAGGTGGCAGGATACAAGATTAACTCAAAAAAAAAAAAATCAGTAGCCCTCCTATATACAATTGACAAAAAAGCTGAGAAGAAAATCAGAGATACATCACCCTTTACAATAGCCATAAATAATATAAAATACCTTGGGATAACTCTAACTAAGCAAGTGAAGAACCTGTATGACAAGAACTTTAAGTCCCTGAAAAAAGAAATTGAAGAAGATGTCAGAAAATGGTAAGATCTCCCATGCTCATGGATAGGCACAATTAACATAGTAAAAATGGCAATCTTACCAAAAGCAATCTACAGATTCAATGCAATCCCCATGAAAATACCAACACAATTTTTCACAGACCTGGAAAGAACAATACTCAACTTCATATGGAAAAACAAAAAACCCAGGATAGCCAAAAGAATCCTGTACAATGAAACAACCTCTGGAAGCATCATGATCCCTGACTTCAAGCTCTACTATAGAGCTACAGTAATAAAAACAGCTTGGTACTGGCATAAAAACTGACATGTGGACCAATGGAATCGAATTGAAGTTAATCTGCACACCTATGAACATATAATTTTTGACAAAGAAGCCAAAACTGTACAGTGGAAAAAAGAAAGCATCTTCAACAATTGTGCTGGCAAGAATGGATAAATAAAATGTGGTATATATACACAATGGAGTACTACACAGCAGAAAAAAACAATGACATCATGAGGTTTGCATGCAAATGGATGGATCTGGAAAAAAATCATCCTGAGTGAGGTAACCCTGACTCAGAAAGACAAACATGGTATGTACTTACTCATAGGTAGATACTAGATGTAAAGCAAAGGATGACTAGACTGCTACTCATAACTCCAGGGAGGCTACCTAGTAAAGAGGACTCTAAGAAAGACACAGGGTTTGCCCAATGACAGAAAAATGGATGAGATCTACATGAGCAAACTGGATGTGTGGGGGGGGGGGGCGGGGTTAATGAAGGGCAAGGGTCTGGGAAAAGATAACTTAGCAGAGCAGGAGAGAGCTTAGGGGAGCAGGAGATCCCAGCTGGATCAAGAACGAAGATGGAGAACAAGGAAAGAGATATCATGATAAATGAAGACACCATGGGAATAGGAAGAAGCAAAGTGCTAGAGAGGTCCCCAGAAATTCACAAAGATACCTCCACAATAGACTACTGGCAATGGTCGAGAGAAAACCTGAACTGACCTACTCTGGTGATTGGATGGCCGAA
Source organism: Onychomys torridus (assembly GCF_903995425.1). NCBI lineage: Eukaryota > Metazoa > Chordata > Mammalia > Rodentia > Cricetidae > Onychomys > Onychomys torridus. The sequence continues at coordinate 71,477,176 of NC_050453.1, forward strand.
CACCCTAACTGTCATAATAGAACTCTCATCCCGTGACTGATGGAAGCAGATGCAGAGATCTATGGCCAAGCCCCAGGTGGAGCTCCAGGAGTCCAATTGACGAGAGAGAGAGGAGGGATTTTATGAGCAAGAGATAGTGAGAACATGATTGGAAAAAGTACAGGGACAAATAGCCAAACTAGTGGAAACACATGAACTATGAACCAGTAGTTGAGGAGCCCCCATGGAACTGGACCAGGCCCTCTGGGTAAGTGAGACAATCTATTAGCTTGAACTATTTAGGAGGCCCCCAGGCAGTAGGACCAGGACCTATCCTTAGTGCGTGAGCTGGCTTCTTGGAACCTAGGGCCTATGCTAAGACATTTTTCTCAGCCTTGGTGCAGGGAGGATGGGACTGGACCTGCCTCAACTGAATCTACCAGGCTGAGTTGAATGCCCAGAGGAGTCCTTGCCTTGGAGGACGTGGGAAGTGGGGTATATTAGGGGGAGGGAATGGGGGGTGGGAGGAGGGAGAACAGGGGAATCCATGGCTGATATGTAAAATTAAATTAATTATAAAATTTTTAAAAAGTGTTGGCAAAATTTAAAAAAAATTTAAAAACCAAAAAGCAGAAAAGAAAGGGAAAAGCACAGTTAGGCACTGTGAAACAATGATAATGTTTTATTAAGTCATGAAACATGTATAAGTTAATACAATATTTAAGCACGTAACATTCTGAGTTTTAAATTCCAGCAGTAATCCTAAACCACTGTTTATTGACATGCCATGAAAGAGTGATTAAGTTCTTCTAGATGACAAATGATACTCTCTGCCCATAGAAGCTCACACCATTATGGGCATTCACAAACTCTGTGCAAAGCCCACCACTGGATCCTAGGATGTGGTCCTCTCTGCTAAGTTGAAAAGTTTTGAGTGATGATATAAATATGAGTATTTACAATAGTTTTTTTTTTCTTAATCAGTTTTGGGATCTGTGAATTCAGTTACTCCAATTAACTGTGATCCAAAAATATTAAATGGAATATTATAGAAATAAACAGTGCATAAAATTTTAATTTTCCATTGTTCTGAGAAGCATGAGGATATTTCACTCCATCTTGCCCCATCCCACTTAGAACACAAAACATGCCTTTGTTCACACATGTTCACACAAAGACATATGAAACATGGCCCTATTCCCAAAGAAATAGGAACCTGACCAAGGAGCTAAGAGCATAATAACACACAGTACTTCCCATTAGTTTTCCGTGATGTGAGAAGAGATGATTGCTTGGACTGCAGAGGTGGTGCAAAGGATACCCATCACCCTGTAAGTGCTGGATGAGTGTGGCAGCCTGCCTAAACCCCAGTACTTGAGAGACAGAGCAGGGATGCCTAGAAAAAGCTGGCAAACTACATTAGCCAAATCAGCTAACTCTGGAAACAAATGAGAGACCCTGCCTCAAAGGAGTTAGCAAGGAAGATTCCCAACATGAATGCTTTCCACAAGCACACATATATGAACATGCATATATAGTACACACACGGAGAAAAGGGGAAAGAAAAATGGAAGAGGAGTCAAGTAAAGCAGGGAGGAGGGGAGAAGAAGAAAGGGAAGAGGAGGGAATGAGAGAGGAAATGAGAGAGAGAGAGAAGGGAAAAGTTGGTTGCTTCCAGGAGAAATGTGGGGAAAGACCATGGATAGATGGAGTTTATTTATGCAGGTCCACAGAAGACCAGTCAGATGCTACTGGTAAAGTATCAGTTCTGCAAGGCTGCATGTGGGGGCAGAGAGAGAGAGAGAGAGAGAGAGAGAGAGAGAGAGAGAGAGAGAGAGAGAGAGATTCTGCCAACACCATAAAAGGGAAGAAAAAAACCCTTGCCTTATATTTTATAGATGGATTTTCCCCACCCCCTACCCTAACAGAGATCTAATTACTTTCTAGGAGTAAATTTGCAAAGTACTTTAAGACCTCCAGCCATTGGATGATGACATGGGGAAGACACACATGGTAGCCGCCATTTCTGTTCCAGGCTGGGTCAAGCTCAGCTCGGTACTGCCCTCCATTCCCAATGCCATCATCTGCACTATTAACTCTTTACTTAAATCTACTAAGCATTTCTTCCTTTGCCTCTCCACTGCCATAATTTAATACGTACAACTGGAGTCAAGGCTTAATTATTTCTCAAGTGAGCTGAAGCCCAGTGTTTGTAAAACACATCCATTTCAATGATACCCCTGTGCAGCTCTGTAGCCCCTCCTAGCCCTTCCAGGGATGACTTCAGGTTCAGTCCCACAGAGCTCACTTGTTTCACAACACTGATTCCATTAGCTAGGAAGCCACTGTGAGCTGGGACTGCCCTCCAACGGCCTTGCAATGCCCTCTGGTCCTGGCCTCCTTGCTCCGTCTCTGTTGGAAGACTGAACCGTGGAGGGAAACAGGTATAAATGCGTGAACAGCCTTTTCCCTGTGGCTCACTAAGAAGAACCTGGCTTTTGCTTTCATGGATCAAGAAGCAAGAGTCTCATGTATTTTCGCCAAGTTAAACAGAGACATGAAAGATTGTGAGGAAGAAAGGAAGGACATCTGTGTGACCTAAAAGATGTGCTTTAGTGGGGAAGAGGAAAGAAAAGAGGAGTCTGTACGTGTAAGTCTGAAAGAGAGGGGCTCTGAAATTTTTATTTCAGGGCTGAGGACATGGCTAAGTGGATAGGAGCACTTGCAGCCAAACCTGACAATCTGAGTTCAATCCCCAGGACCCACACAGTAGAGGGAGATACCAGCTCCAGCAAGTTGTCCTCTGACCTCCATACCAGCATGTGCAAGGTAGCACACATATGCACAGACACACAACCCACACACCTGTCAATGTAAGAGAAAATAAGGTGGCGGCATCTGCAGATTGACAGCTGAGAGCGCCCTCTAGTGTGTGCATGCACACACACAAGACGGCAGGGAAGGTCACTATGGCTTCTCAAGGATCTGCAGACTCTGGCATATCCCTGAATGAAGACGGGGCTGAGAAGGGGCAGCCTGAATCTTGGGCTCTAGGTGGGCTGCACAATGAGACCAGAGCACAGTGGTATTAGGGACTTACAGCTCCTCTTCCCCGGGCCGACTGAACCTGGCAGGTCACTCCTCCCAAGAACGGTGTGCTCATGGCTCTCACACCAAATTCAACATCAGTAGAAGGGAACTCGGGAACTTCCCGAATTATCACATTACTTTATACCATTTCCCCCACAGGAACTTTCCCCTTTCCTAAACCCTCTTTATGCCTACTCCTAACTAGCCAAGTCTTGGTTATTTATCCTAAGCCGTTACCACTTGAAAATTCCCTTTCACATCCATCACCCTTCCTTAAAGCCTGCTTCCTTCATGGGACCTTCCCAGTTTGAAGTGAACTGGTTCCCTACATATATGTATATATGTCGTGGACTCGTATTCCAGGCTCCCCTCAAATTCCCTATGTAGCTAAGAGTGACGGTGAACTTCCGGTCCTCCCCAGTGCTTGGATTACAGACGTGCACTACTATACCTGCACTTCACAGTAAAGTTCACTCCTTCTAAAACCTGCTGAGCTGATTGCCTTTTTGTACTGTATAATTCACTCAGTTATTATGTTTTTGAAACTATATTGTGTTTGGTGAGAGGCAGCCTGGAAAGCAGGCAGAGAGATGTAAATGGCAGAGATGGCTCCATAAACATTACATCTTAGACTCAGACAGGACCTCCTTGCCCATGGGAACCCGAGGTAGAATGTCCTGGGGCTGGAGAGGTGCCTCAGCAGTTAAGAGGAATGCTTGCTACTCTTTCAGAGGACGAAAGTTTGGTTCCTATCCCCCACATCGAGATGCTCACAGGCACTTGTAACTCCACTTCCAGGAGATCCTGTGCAGACACCGACACTCACTTGCACATCCCTACACATACTCATAAATAATTTTTTTGTTTTAATTTTTATTTAAATTTTTATTTTACATAACAACCCCTGTTCCCCCTCCCTTCCCTTCTCCTGCTCCCTCCTACCTCCCCCACAATCCCACCTCCATCCCCTCCTCATAGGGGGTAAGGCCTCCCTTGGGTAGTCGACAAAGGCTGGCATACCAAGTTGGGGCTGGACCTAGCCCCTCTCCTCTGCATCATGGCTGAGTAAGGCATCACACCATAGGGAATGGACTCTAAAAAGCCAGTTCATGTACCCAGGATAAGTCTTGGTCCCATTGCCAGGGGACCCACAAACAGGACAAGCCATGCAACTGTCACCCACATTCAAACAGCCTAGCGCAGTCCAATGCAGGCTCCCCAGCTGTCAGTCCAGAGTCCCCTGAGCTCCCACTACCTTGGGTTAGCCTTCTCTGTGGTATTTTTCCCATCATGATCCTGACACCCCCACCCCTTGCTCCTATAATCCCTCCTGCCTCTCTTCAGCCAAACTCTAGGAGCTGGCCAAGAGCTTGGCTGTGGGTCTCTGCATCTGCTTCCATCAGTCACTAGGTACAGGTTCTATGATGACAATTAGGGTAGATACCAATTTGAGTACAGGGGAAGGCTAGTTCAAGTACCCTCTCCACCATTGCTATAAGTCTTAGCTGGGGGCTCACAAGGATGCCCCCAGCTGAAAATAAATCTTAATGAATAGATAAAGATATCTGTCCATGTTTTCATCTCTGGAACCTGTGAATGTGTTACTTTATATAGTAAAAGGGCACACATTAGTGACTGACAAGAAGCACTTGATTGGAGTTGCAGGTAGGATGAAGGCTGCTGACCAGCTGGTATGAAGTGGGAAGGTGAGCCTGGGTTATCCCAGTGGATCCAATGTCATCAGAGCTCTTGTAAGCAGAGGGGGAAAACTGAAGATAAAGACCCAGGCAGGTGGCAGCTGAGGATGATCCCTGCTGTTGTGCCCTGACAATAGAGGATGAGGCAAAGTCAAGAATTCAGGTAGTTTCTCAGGCTACAGAAGGGCAGGATACCCGTCTGCCCAGGAAAAGCTGATTCTTCCTGAATCCTTGTGATGAAGGGATGGAGGAACGGAGGTAAGGAGGAAGGGAGAGATATATGCAAGTATGTGTACATGCTCCTGTGTAGATATGCACACATGTGGAAGCCATAGGTCAACATAAGCTATCATCCTCTTCTTATCTTTGAGACAGGGTCTCTCACTGAACCTGGAGCTCACCAGCAAACCCCAGGGATCCTCCTGTCTCCACTTCCCCAGCAGGAGCATCACTGGCTCACTCGCCAGGTCCAGCTTCTGGTGTGACTCCTAGGGATCTGTCCAGTCCTGCTTGTACAGTGAGCATTTTACCAACTAAACCATCTTGCCAGTCCCTGAATCTTTTATTTTTACCAACTAGGCCAATTTAGACTTTCTGACCTTTGGGACTGTAATAGTAAATCTGTTGTGGCCTTAAGCCACTAATTTTTTGGTCATTTTCAACAACAGCAATGAAATATGAACACATCTCTCTGGAACCTTCAGCCCCAAGCCATGAGCCTTATGGTCAGCGGCTCAGAGCTAGAGGATACCTATATTCACATTTCACAGGAAAATACTGTCATCCAGATGGAGCCAGCAGAGCCCTGAGGAGTCCATAACACAGCTTATTTGTGGTTTTTAAAAGCTCTATTGGCAAGCCTGGAAAGCTACGGGCTCCTGTTGCCACAAGAAAATAAATTCTGGTGCCAGACAGCCAACTTTCCAATGAGTATCTGGAACTCCTCATTTTGGTAAATTGGATACTGTCTATGATCTGTGCCGACTGTTAAATGGGAGCCACTTGTTCCAAGTCTAGCCATGGGCAGAGACAATCTATTTTTCATTTTCAACAGTTTGAAATTTTAGCTGGTGGTCTGACCTGGAAAAACAGACTGCTTCAGCAGAGTCCTGTGTAACGTGAAGCACTGGGCATGGCAGTGTGGTCCATTCGTAAAGAGCTCAGACAGTGCAGCCCCGAAGACATTACTGGAGAACCTCAGTCAATGAATCATCCTGCTGAAAAAAATAGACATCTGGACTGGGGAGGTGGCTCTGTTAGGCGCACGCTTGCCTAACACACAGAAAGCCCTGGATTCAACAATCAACACCACATAAACCAGGCATGGCGGCACACACCTGTATCCAGCACTGGTGCCAGGAAGCAGGAGAATCAGAAGTTCAGGGTCATCCTTGCCTATATAGTGAGTTCAAGGCCAGCCTGGGGTACATGAGACACTGTCCTCCCCCAAACCCTCTACCAAAAAAAAAAAGAAAAAAAGAAAAAGAAAAAGAAAAAAGAAAAACAGACATCTAAGACTTCTTTACAGGGGAATATAGACCTAGAATTTCTTCCTCAGCAAGATGTAAGATAGCTAGCTATAGCTAATAACACACACGTGCCATTAGGCAGACATCTGATACATGCCACACTAAGAATATTTCATCTTCAAATCATGTGGTTGATATTAAAATGTATTTTATTATCTTCTCTGATAAGTAGCATGATCGTGTCTTGATCTCCCTCAACCAGTGCCAACTTTCACAATTGTCCTCTTTATTTTCTTATGCAGAGTTACATAAAACCATTTTCTGCAGGCATATTTCCCATAGGTCCCTAGATTCTCCTCTTCCTTCCCCCTCTCACTTCCCATGAATCACCATCCTTCTTGCTTCTGCTTCATATCATCTGCACACGAGTGGATTTCATTGACATGTAAAGTCTAGGAACCAGAAATGAAAGAGAACATGTGATACTTGTCCGTCCGAGACTGGCTCAACTCACTTAAGCAGCATCCATTTCTCTGCAAACAACATCACTTCACTCTTGGAGGCTGAAAGGAATTCAGCAGGGTATAAGGGACATGATTGGGGAATGGAAAAAAAGCCAGAGAGAGACTCTAATCAAGAAGGAACAGGAGAAAAACATAGAAAGAGGGTAAGATAACAATAAGGATATCCGAAAAGTCATAAGGAATTATACCAGTGACTATATGATACACCCTAAAAAAAACTATAACATGTATAAGTCGGTGTATAAATATACCTACATAGCTTAAATGGAACTCCCTCATGCAAGCTGACAGTGCTTCTTCCTCTAAAAGCCAAAGGCCACCTAACAAAACCCCAACTTTAGGCATGAGAAGCCCTCTGTTGAGCTGTTGAGCAGAATTGTCCAAGACATTCCTACATAATCAGAGGCTATAGTTACTGCTTTTGTTTGCTCTCCAGAGGTGGAAGGTAAGTCCCTATTGCTGAAGATGCCACGCACTTTAGGCACAGGGCCAGAGGAGGCCATAATCTGAATGCCCCCTCTCTAAGGACTAGCTCTCATTCATGGTGAGAAGCACCAGGCAGTACCACACAAGCTTCTAAAGGAAGATAGCAACAGTCCTACCTAGCTATGACACCTAAAAACCACAACTGTGACCAGCATGTCACAATAACCCTAAGAGTGTAGTAGTGACACACATACCTTGATAGTAACCAACAGCTCTATAATTAGACTTTAGATCTGTTCAAAAAGTGGTATACCATGCCTGTCACTGGGAACCTAGCCAAGTACATAGAGTTAGTGAAGTCACGGGTTTTGGAGGAGAACCTACAATGACCATTTTCCTAAGTCAGTGTAAATCCAACTACACTCTAAACATGTGTCCTTATACCCACAGGTAAATACAGTCCTCACCCTTCATCAAGGAAACTTCTCTTTGCAGCAGACAGAAACCACTACAGAAAACCCAGCCAATCAGTACGCAGAGTTGTGGAGCCCAGTCTCAACAGATATATCTACAAACCCTCCCACACAAAAGGCTCAGGGAACATTGCAGACGAGGAGGCAGAAACATTGGAAGAGCCAGAGGACCAGGGAGTTTGCTGTGAGACTGTCTCCTAGTGATATCAGAAGATATACTCATAAAGTCTCCCCAGTATGACTTCCTAAACATGAGCAGAACAGGGTTGACACCGGCAGACAAGCTAGCACAGGGGGAAGTTCATGGAGCCTCAACACAAAGACCTATAGGCAAAGGAATGATAAAAGTGGGCAAATGGTCTTCCCCAGGGAAAGACACACCAATTGATTATCCATTACCAAGTTGTCAGCCCTGAAAAACATACATACACATAACACTATACAGACTGAGCAGATTATACATGAAGAGGTCCCTGCATGTGCAGGCAGGGAAATGAAAAGGGGAGAATAAAAAATTGGCCGGGAGGTGGTGGCGCACGCCCGTAATCCCAGGACTCCTTCGAGGCCAGCCTGGACTACAGAGGGAGTTCCAGGAAAGGCACAGAGAAACCCTGTCTCGAAAAACCAAAAAAAAAAAAAAAAAAAAAAGGAAAAGATTTGGTTCAGAGTGACTTTATCAATCTGGAACAAAACTTCTAAAGATTCTGATGCCAGGCAGTTTATTGCCAACAAATTTAAACACAGTATAATTTAGAAATATTTTTCTGGTGTAATACAATACCTGGTAAACAAGGAAACATAATTATATCAAAACTCAACTCAGAGTAGATGTCATTTCTTCCAAGAAGATGAATTCTGGAAATAGGCTGCCTGTGTTGGCCTCTGTTAGGGCCTAGGAAAGGATCTGGCTTGGTCTTAGTCATACAGATCGTGTAGAAGTCATTTGAGCTATTGGCCACCTCTCGTCCTGGTTGTGGGAGCCTGGGGAGCCCCTGGCTATAAGTAATATAAGGGTAGATTACTATACAGATTACATAGTAATATAGATTACTAGGTACCTCTGATCCTATTTGTAGAATTTTGACATTACCTGGCCAACATATAACACAGAGCACCAAGCTGTTAATCATCTCCAATTCCCAGGCTTCTGGAAAAACAGGTTATCTATCCTTCCCTTTGAAAGGACAATCCTGGGTGCTTAACATTTCCTGGTTTCCCTGGAGATCTGTGGAGGCAAGGACCCTCATGGTCCCAATGTGTATATACATATACATACACATACACATACACATATATACATATGTGTGTAAACACAATTAATGAAAAAAAGAGGCCAGGAATTTGAAAGAGAGCAATGGGCAGGGAGTATATGAGAGGGTTTAGAGGGAGGAAAGCAAAGGGGGATATGGTGTAATTATATTATAATCTCAAAAATAAAAGAAAAATGCTCTTAAAAGCTTTCCTTATACAAAACCCTCAATCCCCAACCCAGAAGCTATCTCCAATTGATAACTACTAACAAAGGAAAACTTAGTTTGTCAGAGATTTTTTTGTGGGGGATGGTATTTTTGTGTATGTGAATATGTGTGTATGTGTCTATATGTGTTTCCTGTGCTTTTTCTTTGGCTCTTTTTCTTCTGTTTTTATTTTATTATTTTTTAGACACGTGTTTGTTTTCTAATGAAAAAAAAAAGAGTATGGATTTGGATGGGAGGGGAGGTGGGGAGAATATGGGAAGAGTTGAAGGAAGGAAATCATAACCATAACATATTTCACACAAAAAAAATCAATTTTCAATTATAAAAAATGTCCTTTTGTAGATAAGCCACATTTTCCTTACCAATTCCTCTGCTGTTGAATATTATGGTTGTTTGAATGAAAATGGCCCCAGATGCACATATTTTTTGAATGCTTAATCCAAGGTTGGTGGAACTGTTTAGGAAGGATGAGGAGGCATGGCCTTGTTGGAGGAGGTATGTCACTGAGAGTGGGCTTTGAGGTTTTAAAAGCCTACACCATTCCTATCTAGTTTCCTCTGATTTCATGCTTGTGGATGAGCTCCACACCTTGATGGTCATGGTTTCTACTACTCTCTGGAACCATGAGCTCAAAATTAAATGCTTTCTTTTATAAGTTGCCTTGGACATGGTGTTTTGTCATAGCAAGAGAGAAGTAACTAAGACGGACACTGAGGTTGGTTCCACAGCATAGCCACTGTGGCTAGTATTGCACAAACATGGATATGCAAGGATCCCTGTACGTGTAAGTCCCTGTGTGGGCTTGTAGTCTATCTGATAAACACCCAGGTATGGTACAGCTGGCTCATATGGAAGGTCTATTTTAGTGGGCTTTTTTTTTTCAGGAATCTCCTTTTTTTAATCATTGATAAGTTCCCATTTCACTCTTAAAAGTCTCCCAGTTTGAGGACAAATCTCACAAGAGACTCCTGTTCCTGTCACCCCTTTCCTCAAGTCAAAGCTTTTCCTGGCTTTGAGGATACAAAAAGACTTAACAAAGTCAACTGAGACCCCCCACCATGTTCCAGAACAGATTCCATGGAGGGAAGATGTTATATAAAAAGATGTTAGTACATACATGTATTTGTGATACAATGCAGCTAAGTGTCAAGGTTGTATCTGGTGTGTGTGTGTGTGTGTGTGTGTAAAAGAAAGATAAACCCAATCCCCAATCCTCATCTTCCCAAACCCCAGCCCTAAGTTTATCATTAGCCAGTTGAAGCTACAAGAAATCCTTTCTCATCGTTACTAGAAAATAGAAGGATATTTCCTGGAAAAAAAAAAAAAAGCGTTCTCAGGGGGCAGCAAGATAACTATGGACATAGGCATTTCCCATCAACTCTGATGACCTAAGTTCATTTTCTGGGACTCACATGACTGAAGGAGAGAACTGACTCCTTCAAGTTGTCTCCTGACCTCCACACATGTGCCATATCTCACGCAAATACACAAACACATAAGTAAATTTAAAATCTTTTAAATCTTTTTAAAGAGATTTTTTAAAAAGAGTGAACTGGGACCCTGCTATCTCCTTCAAAGGCATGCTCCCCCTGACTTGAAGACCTCCCATTAGGCCCCTCATCTTAGAGCTTTTTCCATTTCCCAGTATCAGTTCACTGGGAGAGCCAAGCCTTTAACAGGCCTTCGGGGGAACCATCAAGATTAAAAGGACAGCATTTGGAGCGGCTAAGCTTGCACAAGCAGAGCTGGGCACATAGTCAAGACAGGCCCGAGGAGTGCTACCTCATCCAGGGACAGACCTCAGTGCCTGTGGAAGCCTGAGGAAAGGTGTGAAGTGGGTAGAAGCTGGAGACGACATGTACACACATGAACATCAAGTCTTCCTGCAGAGCCTGGAGGATGAGTATCTCTAGTCACTTAAGAGACATAGAGATGACCCCACAAAGAATACCTGAACAATGGTCACATCCGAAAACACGCTAGTGCAGAAGTGGCAAAGTCTCACAGGGTCAGGTCCCTGGAAAAGAAGCTACAGGCAACTGATGAGTACTGAGAGAGGGCAATTAGCCTCGTCCAGGGATAAGCCTCCAATTGGTTGTCCAAGGGAAAGAAGCCCTGAAGACTTATGCACACAAGCAACAAAAATGGACTCAGAAGTTTATATTTGCATACTTGTGCACACATATGCACATATACATTCATTATAATATATTCATAACAACATAAGCCTACATGCATAGCAATAATAATCATGAAAAGAGAGGTTATCAACCTGAAAGAGTGAGGGGGACATGGAAAGCGTTGGAGGGAGGGGTCTTTGGAGGGGCAGGAAGGAGGAAAGAAAAGGAGGAAAATGATGTATTGTTTTTTATTTAAATATAGATGTGTGTGTGTATGTGTGTGTGTGTGTGTGTGTGTGTGTGTGTGTGTAAATTTTTAAAGAAATTTCTCGCCAGTGATTAGCAGATCATAAATAAACCAAGGAGAATGTCAGCAACCACATATGACAAGGAATCCAGCAATCAAATTCTTATGGTAATGCACAGGCCATGGGTCCCATTCTCAGCACAGCATACATGGGTGTGGTGGCTCATGCCTATAATTCCAGTTCTCACTCAGGAGATGGAGTCAGGAGGATCAGAAGTGTAACACCATCCTCAGCTACACAGCCAGTTCAAGACCAGTTTGGGATACAAGAAAATCCTGTCTCAAGAATCAACTGATGACTAGATAAGTAAATGGGGAATTTTAGTATTTATGAAACATATCTCATTTTTTAATAACAGAAAAAAAAGAGTAAGAATTGTATCATTGGCTTCAAAACAGTGCACTGATGATTTAATAAACAAAAAAAGGCAAAACATTTGACTAGTGAAGATCTTGATAGTGATGGTGGTAGTGATGTGGTGGCTTCTAAGGTTATGGTAACAGCAGTATCATAATGCACCCAATGTTTAAAGCCTTAATTTCTAGCCCAAATATGATCCATCTGACTTACATGTTTCTTTTCCTCAACCTTGCCTCACCATCTCCCCCACTGTTCCCAATATTTAGATAGTTCACTTCAAATATCAGCATTTACACGCAATCTTCTAGAGCCTTCTTTTACACTTGGCTTACAAAGTGAGTGTGTCTCCAAGTTGTCCCATGGAATCACATCCTTTGAGGAGCCGCGGCAGCACAGAGCAGAACTCATCACCTACCTCCGTGGCACAGCAGACACCTCAGGCGGCTGTGGAAGGAAAAGGATGATTTTGGAAACTGAGAGCCGATGTCATCGTTTTAATGAAATAAGAACAGACATTTTGGCTTGCGTCCATTTGCCACGTTACCACTCACAGACAAGCTTCTCAGAGGAGGTGATTCATCAGTCAGCCATCCCATCGTGAGCTGCAGAGAAACAAATCACCAGGCCTTGCACATCATAAAAATGGAAATGGAGGAGGTTGTTCATTAATGCAGATGAGTTTTAAGCTTGGACTGCTTTGCTCTGTCGAGATTAACGCGCGCACACAAGAAACTCTCCATGGGCCTTGGATCCTAGTAATATATAGTCCTTATTACCTTGCAGACTAATGAACCTTCAAAATCCAGAAGGGCAAAGTCAGAGAGTCCAGATTCACATCAGAGCCCTGCATGGGAGCCAGAGACCAAGGCTGCCTGAAACAGGAGTCTCTCAGATGCTCTGCCCCAGCCATTATCTCAGAGCAGACAAGGATACTACTACAGGGGGTCTGGTCTTTTCAAAATGAAAAACTGAAAAATGCTTTACATATCTTCCCCTACTTTCCAGCCATGCAGCTGTGCAACAGGCTAATCAGAAAAATAAAAGGTTAATTGTGGGATCCTATCAAAACAGAAGTTTATTTCAAAGAAGGCGTGGGGGCCCTCAAAGACGACTCAGTCAGTAAAGTGCTTGCTATGCAAACCTGAGGACCTGGGTTTGATCCCCAGCTCCCCAGCAGCCACATAAATAGTCGGGTGCAGTGATGCAGGCTTGTGATTTCATCATCTGAAAAGGGACTAGAGAGAGATTCCATCTTTGAAAAACCAATGAAGATTCCCCACACACACTTTTTGTGGTTGATGGGAGAAATTATTGAAATGCTTCAGCTAACACCTCACAGGCATCTGTCTACCCCATCAGAGTAGAACTGATTGTGACATCCAAAAACTCTGGTGTCTAGGCCAGCTCTGAACAGGCACTAACACGAGCAAGGTAGCCTGTCCCTCTGTTCTCTCGCTCTCCTTCCTTTCTCCCTTTCTCTTTCTTTATTCCTTGTCTCTTTCTCTCTTTCCTGTCCCATTTGTCTCCTCCCCTTATATCCCACTCTGTCTTATTTAATAACAATTTCTTCTCTTAGGGCACTACAGTGTCCAATGACAGTTCAGATAGGTCATGTAGATGAGGCTCAGCCCATGGCTTGCGCTTGCCAAACCTTATATTGTTTTAATGAATAATTATTATTACAATAAGTGTGTGTGTTTAATGAGGATTGACTATATATTGAGTACTGTTCTAAGTACTTTCCATCAAAATATGGGCCTCATTTACTCCTGTGAGGTAAAAGGGTGTTCTGATTTTACTTAAGTAATAGAGAAGACAACACAAAGATGTGCTAGCTGTTGGTTGCCTTCTGCACGCAAGCGGGTTTCTCCAAAGATATGAGAATAAATATACAGATGATAGAAAGACATAATAATTAGTGATGGAGGGAGAGGGAAAGAAGGAATCTGGGGGTGGAGGAGGGAAGAAATTCAGGGAGGGAAGGAAAGGGAGAAGAGAAGGATAGAACCAAGGAAGCTTTGGAAGGAGGGGAAAGGAAGTAGGGAAGGGAGGAAGGAATGAGGGAGGAGAGGAGAGAGGAGGAAGTTAGGGAGAGATGGAGAAAACTGGAGGGAAGGAAGAAGGGGGAGGGGTAAACATAATGATCATAGACATACAGCACGAGGATCATCCATTATTTAATTAATTTAAATACTATTTGAATATTTGCATTTCAGATTCTTGCCAAAGAACATAATGTCAAATGTCTACTCTTTGATCCTTATAGAGCTTTCAATGATTAGAAATCATTTTTCCTGGAAGCCTGCCTAAAGAATATGAACTCTGTCCCTTCATTGAAATCAATAGTTCTTAATAATTAGGAAGAGTTCAGAGGTGCCTTTATAAATCTTGCAAAAATTTGGACCCTTTTCCTAAAAATATAGATGAACAAAGAATGTTGGATGATCAACAAACAACTTTCTTGGCTCCATTATGGATTCTCTAGGGGACCGTTATCTCTGAATGGGATGTCTAATGACTGCTCTTGGACACTATAGCCTAGAGTCTCTGGGCCCTTATGTGGCCAGGATGGAGTCTTGATGAAAAACAGCATCTGGGACATGCATCTCACAGAAGCTGAAAGTTGCTTACATAAATCAAAGTCCCAGGTTCTCCACACAGGATAGAGGAGGGATGAGGCAGGAGCATGTCTGGTGAGTGAAGGTTCTTATCTGCTCTCTTAATGTCACTTCTCTCAGTCCAGGATGAAATCCAGGCAGTAGAGCATGACACTACATCTCAAAGATGAGATACAAACATGCCAACTTGAAGCACAAAAGCAGTTGCTTTCTTTTTTTGTTTTGTTTTGTTTCGTTTTGTTTTTTTGAGACAGGATTTCTCTGTGTTGTTTTGGTTCCTGTCTTGGATCTCACTCTGCAGACCAGGCTGGTCTCGAACTCACAGAGATCTGCCTGGCTCTGCCTCCCAAGTGCTGGGATTAAAGGCATGTACCACCACCACCAAGCTTAAGCAGTTACTTTCTGGAGTTGCTAAAATTTGCAAAGCACACATACATTCTCACGGCGCTGGCTTACCAGTCCAGCACCACTCTAACCTGCTTTGTGCCCAGTACCTCAGGATATACATGCAAAGCATGTGGTTCCTTCCAGTACCTGCTGAAAGAAGAAATCCCTGGCTCAGGATGAATAACATTAAGTGAGAAATACATGAGAGATGGCTCAGCAGTTAAGAGTGTTTGCCACTATCGCACAGTACCCAGATTTAGCTCCCAGCACCCACATAGGGAACATAGCACCAACTTTAACTCCAGCTTCGGAGGCTTTGATACCCTCTTCTGGCCTCCATGGGTATCTGCATTCAAGTGCACATACCCACACACAGACATACATACACATAATCAAAATCAAAATAAATATTTTTAAATCAAAAAATTTAGAGCACACCAAGACTTCATTTGCTAAGTGAACAATTGCTCCATTGTTGTCTATAAAAATAATGAGGAAATATCAATATGCTTATCTTTAGAGGATGAGACTGACAGTGAGTTTTCCTTTACTTTTGAAAAGCTGTATGGAAACCTGTTACTGTAGAAGCTTCCTAGAATATAAATATGTAAAAAGGATTCTACGGGAAGTCACTTCACAATGGGAAAGACAATGCCCCAACTAGACATCATATGCCACCAAATAAAACCCTCAGGACCAGAAATTGGTTACATTGTTTTTAGTCATTGGCCGAACACTACAGGATATTACCAATGCTGTTGGTTACTCTCAGCAACCAAAAATGGCTAGGCCCTGTTACTGAATGCAACAGTCAGCAAACACAGAATCAGGGAGGCACTCCATTAGAAGTTTTGTCCTTACTGACTAATGTTCATGGTGCTAGAAGCTGCTATTCGCACTACTGAAGGTAATCGTTAATCTCACGCAACTATGAGCACTGCAAGCCACAATGGCAAACTGTCTCCAAGACAGATTCCCTGGTGCAACAGCAAGTGATACAAACACTACAGGAGTGACCAACCACTTTACCATTGACGTCAAGGCTCACTTTGTGAGACGAAACCCACATAAGAACCTGAGACCAGGTAAGTCATGGATCCAAGGGGGAAACCTACTGCTATTTTACTGATAAATGAACATAGCAGGAAAATACCCCCGATGACATACCGCTATAACCATACAACAATGCGTCACCCAAACCCTGTCTGAGAGGCTTCTTGCAGTAGATGATAATAATGACCCACAACTAAACAATGTGCAGAGAATGAGAAACTTTGCAGCACCCAGCCTAATGGAGTGGGATGTCTTTATCAAACCCCTCCCCTAAAGACTCAGATCTGTTTGAAAAAGAACAGGATAAGAGCTGGGCAGTGGTGGCGCACGCCTTTAATCCCAGCACTTGGAAGGCAGAACCAGGCAGATCTCTGTGAGTTCAAGGCCAGCCTGGGCTACCAAGTGAGTTCCAGGAAAAAGGCACAAAGCTACACAGAGAAACCCTGTCTCGGAAAAAAAAAAAAGAACAGGGAAAGATATAAGACCAGAGGTGGTAGACAACTCCAAGGAAACCTCTTCCGGGCACACCAGGGTGGATGCTCACATGAACTTATAGAGGCCAAGGCAGCATGCACAAGATCAGTGCAAGTTCCAGCCACACAGTAATTCCAGTACAGAGAAGGGGAAGTATACACAAAGTTCTACCCTAACCAAAAACCTACTTGTAACCAATCGTGCTAATGTATTGTGTCCCCCAATAAAATTTATCTGAGGATCAGAGGAAAAAGCCAGACACTATAGTAAATGTAGAAGTCAGGCAATGGCAGCACACACCTTTAATCCTGTCACTTGGGAGGCGGAGATCTGTCTGGATCTCTGTGAGTTCAAGGCCATACTGGAGTACAGAGCCAAATGTGGTGACACATGCCTTTAATCCCAGCACTAACCATAGAGGTCTGGAGGTCTGTACAGACAGAGAGGAAGTGACAGAGCTGGCAAGAAGAGGAAGTGATGTATCTGGGCTGAGAGAAAAAAATGAGGGAGCAGAACAGAAAGGCATATAGGCGTGGGTAGACAGGAAGTAGATCGCATTTGGAGACTGAGGTGCCAGTGAGGTGAGGTTAGCTTGTGGCTTTTCCTATTTTCCTGATCTCTCAGGTAAATTTTACTGGAGGACAGAGTGTATTGGGGGACATAATACATCACAACAATCAATAGCTGCTGGGAGATGAAAACCCAGTTTTCTTCAATGGGCTGACATTGAGTGTATCAACCACACTCCAGGACAGAGCTCAAACTCCGAAGTAGTTAGCCAACACAAAATAGACAGTCTCTCTCTCTCTCTCTCTCTCTCTCTCTCTCTCTCTCTCTCTCTCTCTCTCTCTCTCTCAGTGTATGTGTGTGAGTCTGTCTATCTATTTGTTTGTTTGTTTATCGGCTTTGGTTTTGAATTCTTAAGAGAGAGAAAGAGCACAGTGTTGGGTAGATAGGGAGGTAGAAAGGATCTGGGAGGTCTTGTGGTGGAGGGAATATGATTAAAATATATTGTATGAAAATATTTTTTTTATTTTAAATAAAAAATTTTTTCTTAACAATATTTATTGTTTCCTTTTTTACGTGTGTGTGTGTGTGTGTGTGTGTGTGTGTGTGTGTGTGTGTGTCCATGCCCCTCTGCTTTTGTCAGGGACATTTTATTGGGGTAAATGGAAAAGAAACTGAGACAATTCATTTCTGTGAAACCCAGAAAAGCCTTGGAACTTGAAGTGTGGGGGCTAAGATCAGTAATCAAGCAATGAGCCTTTCCAAGAAAATCAGGTCACTGCCTGCAGCTGTCACGGGCCATGACCCGCCATCATGGCTCTGGAGTGCCAGTTCCCACTCAGCCTGCCCAGTCTTCCATTACTTTTCCAAAGATTCCTGGAGGAAAGTGATGTTTGTTCTTGCTGCACAGTTGCAGGGCCACGTCCGGGAACTAGAGCAAGACAGCACTTGGCGGGTATCTGCACCAGATGGAATGCATGGCTGGTCTCTGGACTGGAGACCGGAGCTTATGAGGCCAAGGTTGCTGTTTCACTTGGGTTATCTTTCTGTGCGGGCGGAGGCAGGGGGCGATTCACTTCTGCACAATTTGCTGAGGCTGCACTAAATTCTGCCAGCTGTCTCAAAAATGCCCAAGACTGGCGGGGGTGAAGTTTCAGGGTGGCTGAGGGAGAGTCCAAAGAATGATGGCTAATGGGCCACATTTGACAGCTGTGACCTTACACCAATGAGAGTTGTTGAAGCACTGGTAACCCGTGTCTTCATCAGCCCTGCTGACTCAGAAGCATGGGAAAGCTGCTAGGCCTTACTCAAACTTCTTAAACTTGACCCAACCTAGAATCACCTGGGGTAAGGGCCTCTGAGAAAGCCTAGGGGGGATTATCTTAATTACTATATTGATGTGGGAGGACCCGTCCATTATGGCTAGCCCTCTTCCCTGGGCTTGGGCTCCTGGACTGCACACATGTGGAGAAGAGGGAGGTGCAGGCATGCATGTATTAATTCATTGATCTCTGCCCTGTCTGTGGACGTGATGTGATCCTGCTTTAGCTGATGGGCTGTAACCTAGAACTGGGAGCCAAACATTTTCTGTCTTAGGTTGCTGTTGTCGGGGTGCTTTATCACAGCAGCAGGAAGCACAACTAAGAACAGAGAAAGAAATAAACTCCTGCCAACACAAGAACAGAGATGCAACCTTGACCTGATGGAAATGTTTACAGCCATTCAAAAGTTTAGCAAGAAGCATGAAGAGGGATGTCATATAATAATAATAGCAACAACTATGGTTGGTTCAGACAGGAAGTTGACACGTAATTCCCTTCAAGGATGAGGCTTATTAGAATGACTAGGCCTGACGCTCATGATTGGGCCTTGACGTCGAGCATTAGACAGAGAGTACAGTATGCTTGAGCAGGAGCTACAGCAGTGGCCTTAAAGAGGAGAAGGGGGGAGTCCCTTTAGAACCTGGAGAGCAGCTTTAGTAAGGATGAGAATAAGAGATAAACAGAGTAATAAAGAGATGGCTGCCATAAGAGAGACAGCACAGGGAGACCAGAGGAGCCTCTTCAGTGAGCAGCCCTCAGAACGCATCCCAGAGGAGTCTCTAGAGCAATCCTTAAAACAAAAGAATGATGTCATAGGTCTCAAACTCTGACCTGAGAGACAGAGCTAAAAGCAGTGGCTGCAGGCATTTCTGAGGCAGAGGAAAAAACAGAACCTCATGTAGTGGGTAGCCATCCCAGCATTGGCCTGGAAGTTCCAACCCCCACTGAGGCTTTGGTAATGGTCACGCCCACAAGGCGGGGCAGAGGAGGAAGCGGAAGACGAAGGATCGGGAAGAACTCACTCTCTTGGTTCCTGGACTCTGGACGCTAGAGGTAGACCGAGCAGAGTTCTCCAGAGAACAACGCCGGATTGTGCTATACCCTTGCCAGACCCTGTAACCTACCCCCTCATTTGTAAGTACCCCACAAAATAAACCTCCCTTTTAACTATGTGGAGTGGCCTTAATAATTTCACCAATAACCTCATCCTCATCAGCATCTAGCTCCCCCTCACCCTATTGGACAGCTCCCTTTCTCCTCTTCTGTAGCCAGGTCTCCTTGCTGACCCTGGTCTTGCTACCCAGATAATCTAGAGCAGCCTCTAATTCAGGATCCTCAGTTGCCCTGCAAAGTTACTTCCCTCATCCATGGGGCATATGTAATAGTTCTAGGACTTAGAAGGTAGACGTCTTTGGAGCTATTAGTCTGCCTGACAAGCTTGGTAAGTAAGGATAGAGAGTGAAGTAAGATGAAGAACATCCTCTCCCGAAGTGGATGCTAGATGCTCCAAAGGAGCTGCAGAAGTTGGCTCCACACACTGCACTTGGACAACCAGGAACAGAACTTTCTGCCCCACAATAAACATGGAAACACAGTCTCCAACACGGAACAGTCTCTCAGAGATGACCAAGAGCTCTCCTGCAGTAGGAAAGATCAATATGAATGTGCCCATCAGCTGAAAGGGAGGATGGTTTCCCCAACAGGCCTCACAGCAGACGGAAAAACTGACCAAGCTGAGGTAAGAATGATACTCTGCTCAGCCTGATTTCATTGTAACTGGAGCTGTAATCTGGCCCAGATCATTTTGCTTTAGCCATATTCAAGCACAGCACAATTTTGGGAAAGAGTATTCAGATAACAATTAACTCAGTCCCAAGTGCACAACAATTTAAGACATGTTTACATTGAGATCTTTACAAAGTACATTTGGCTTCCTTCACAAGAATGGGTACTGTTGACTCAGAGATAGTGCCCAAATTTTAAGGTCTTAAGAGCTAGACTGGGGTAAACATAATGCCTGTGGGTGTCAGGGTTAGCCTGGACCTAAGCTAACATAGAAGTCACTTAAAATGTTGTAAAGCATGAGTGACATCACTCATAAGAGTGGGTTTTACGGTCTAAAGCAATGCTCAAGATTTAGGGGGAACGGGCTAGGATAAGTAAATTCTAAGGGATACTGGCAAAGCCTATCTCATCAGACAGCAAAGAATATCCAGGTTAAAGACAACATCATTCTCAGCATTCCAAGAAGAGTAGCTATGTACCTCATTCCGTTGAAGAGGTAAGCTGTGTGTTTAACTCTCCTAGCTTCTCCAGTAAGGCCCATCTCTCTGTGTGTGAGGCCTTTTGCCTTCTACAGAGGGAGAGACAGAGTTGAGAAGACTTACAATTTTGAGGGGCTGGAGAGACAGATCAGCACTTATGGGCCTTTGCTGCCCTTTCAAAGAACTTGAGTTCAGTTCCCAGCACTCACACCAGCAGCTCACAACCATCTGTAATACAGTACCCGAGGAGCTAATGCCCTCTTGTGGTCTCTGAGGGTACTGACATCTATGTGCACATATACACATACATACATACATAAAAGTAAAAATTAAAATGTCAAGTTATTACACTAAAACAAAAATAAAATTTAAAGTTATTACAGCCATACTTCTGTAAACAACCCTCACTGAGTCTCAGAGAGAGAGAGAGAGAGAGAGAGAGAGAGAGAGAGAGAGAAAGGAGGCTAGTTGGAAGAAAGAAGATTGACATAATGAAGACTTTTGGGGTCCAGCCCCTCAATAGCCTTCTCCCAAGGTCTGTGGAGGACTCTACAATCAGCTGATAATCTAATCTTAGACGATAAGAAATGAATCTACATACACAAAATTCTTCAGTCCATTCACTTTATTCTTCTGAGTCAGTTCTCTCTACACAGCTTCTTTTCTGCTCCCATGCCTAGCTCCTTTCTTGCCTGATTCTCTCTACATTTTTCTGATGTTCTCTCTAAGTGCTCTCTTAATTCTTTCATCTAGCTCTGCCCCATTTAGGTTCTTATCCATCTAGTTCTTTCTCATCCATCTCCTTCTTTCTCATCTTGTTCTTTCCCACCTGGCTCTTCCGAATCTTCTATCTCATTCATCTGGTTCTCCCTTCTAGTTCTTCAGTCTACTTCTCCTCCAATCTAGTTCTCCAATCTAGTCCTCCTTAAGTCTCTGAGGTTTACAGTTATATACCCATGCAATATCAGCGCTCTGAGTAAGGCAAGGTCACCAGGCTTGAATTCCCTCAGGGTCAAAAGGAGGGGCAATAAGATCCACACAAAAGTTGGGTGGTGGTGGCGGTGGTGCATGCCTTTAATACCAGCACCGGGAGGCAGAGCCAGGCAGATCTCTGTGAGTTCAAGGCCAGCCTGGGCTACCAAGTGAGTTCCAGGAAAGGCGCAAAGCTATACAGAGAGACCCTGTCTTGAAAACCAACAACAAAAAAAAGATCCACAAAAGAGTAGTAATTGGGGTTGGGGATTTAGCTCAGTGGTAGAGCACTTGCCTAGCAAGTGCAAGGCCCTGGGTTCGATCCTTAGCTCCAAAAAAAAAAAAGAGAGCAGTAATTGTCAGCCATCATCTGCAACCCAAAAGGGAAGTGGCTAATGGGGAATGAATCAACTGAGGGCTAAATTCCGTTAATAGACCTGAGAAAGGGAATTCATGTGCTCAAACTACATTCTTAGAAGTGGTTCGGTAAAGTGTTAGGAGTCTATCAGTGATGAATGAAAATAAAACTGCCTTATTTTCCTTGGCTCCTTATCTGTCCAAGCTATCTTGGTTGCCACCATTTTCTGGCAGTGTAGGGGAGTGTACTTGGTGGCTAGGCAAACTGAATTACAGCTTGATGTACCTGGTAAGTAAAAACCCTTTAGTTCTGAGTTAATTGACCTAGAGCAGAGATAGCATTTGGAAGAAAGGTTACGCTTAATTAGCATATCTGCCAGGCCTTCTCACACAGGTAGTCTGGATGTTTAAGTCGGTTCTCAGAAAGTCTGGGGAGAATGGCTGGATGTTGCTGACAACAACAATTATAGAAAGGCCTGAAATTAGGGGTCTTGACTGTGTCTGCTATAGCACAGTTGGGAGAAGGTTGTTCAAATATTCCAATAGTAATGGGAAAATTGTGCCCAGTGAATGATCAAACACACTGTTTTTAGGAATGGAAAAGCTGCAATAGCACATAAGAAATTCATAGCAGGATACAGCTATATTCAAAAGCCAATATCACCAAGGCTCCTTAAGCCCTGGCTTTAGCCTCTGGAAAGGCCCTTGGCTTCTTCCTGGTATAGCTTTGTCAGAGTCAGCTGAATTCCTGCTTCATATTTCTGCAGCTCCCAGCATTGACAGGAGTGGAAGGGGTCAAGAGAGGGTAAGGGGGGTGAATATCATAAAGTATATTATGCATATGAATGAAAATGTCATGATGAAGCCCATTATACATAATATATGCCAATAAAATTTTTTAAAAGAAAAAATTGACTTCTAGTTGGGCATGATTGTGCAACACCTTTAATCCCAAAACTAGAGGTTTAGGCAGAAAAATCACGTTTGAGGCCAGGTTGGGCTACATAGCAAGACCTTGTCTCAAGAAAACTAAACAACAATAGAAGTGGTCTGGTGAAAAATATGAATCAATTTAAGAAAGGTTCTTAGCAAATCAGACAGTCATGGGGAAGTGGAGGATAAAAACACAAGCCATTATCCCTGGCTAAGCCATCACTCTCCTCTTTCTTACCCAGTCTCAGACAGACATAGAAATTCTGTAAACCATTTTCTGTTTATGTGAACTCATATGGATTTGAGTGTCATTATAAAAGTTACTGGAATACTTTATTTTTATTACATACATACATTATTTTAAAGGTAAAACATAATCATCCCTCTCTGTACCTGTGGTGGATTGAATAAGAATGGCCTCCAGAGGCTCATAGATCTGAATGCCTGATCATTAGGGTGTGGTGCTACTTGAGAGGGATCAGGAGGTGTGGCCTTGCTGAAGGAAGTGTGTCACTGGAGGTGGGCTTTGAGGTTTCGAGTGCTTAAGCCAGGCGCAGGTCTCTCTCTCTCTCTCTCTCTCTCTCTCTCTCTCTCTCTCTCTCTCTCTCTCTCTTTCTCTCTCTCTCTCTTCCTGCTGCCTCCTGATCCAAATGTAGAACTCTCAGCACTATGTCTGACTATGTGCCACCATGCTTCCCACCATGATGACAATGGACTAAACCTCTTCAACTGTAAGCCACCCCCAATAAGTGTTTTCTTTTTATAAGAGTTGCTGTGTTCATGGTGTCTCTTCACAGCAATATGATACTAAAGACAGCATATATTCATGTAGGTGTATGTCTATGAAAGCACTCGTGTGTGTGTGTGTGTGTGTGTGTGTGTGTGTGTGTGTGTGTGTGTGTGTCCAGACTGGTATTAACCCTAAGTGTTGCTACTTGGGAACTTTCCATCTTGATTTTTGAGACAAGGTCTCTCACTAGGACCTGAAACTCACGTATAAATCTAGGCAAGCCAACCAATGAGCCCCAGGGGTCTACCTGTCTCTGCCCACCCCACCCCACCCCCAGTGCTGGGATTACAAGCACATATCACCATACTCAGCTTTAAAACAAAATAGTTCATCAGCCATAGAATTGGCTCAGCAGCTCAGAACATATACTGCTTCTACAGAGAACCCAAATTTGGTTCCCAACACCTACATTGATTGTCTCACGTGACAGGGACCCTTGCACATAGGACATACACTCATTCACATATGTAAATGAAATAAATCTTTAAAATGTATTAAAATAAAATAAGTTCTAAATATGCTAACTGGCAAAGTAAATCTGACATTTTACCTAACCCACAGAACAGTGAATCCAAAAGAACCACAAACACATGCTCACTTCTTCACGTCACAGTCAACCAACAAAATGCAAATTGGATGTCCACTGTGCCTGTCAGCCAGGCATAAATTTAGAAGTTCAGTCCCAGCTGCAGGCCAGGGTGTGGAGAAAGCTGTACTTTGCAAGGAAATGTGAAAAGTTTTGGGCTGTTTAGAAAGCAACTTCATAACACTGATTAAACTGCAGATTAAAATTCAAAATGGCAAACCGGAAACTGGAAGTGTATCCCCAAGACACCAATAAAACCCCAGAACTGTGGTCTGACTGTTAGCACACTGTTCACTGTCCTAACAGCCTGCTATAAAAGAAAGCAGATGGCCAGGCACAGTGGACAGACAGAATGTGTTAGGATTCACCCACCCACACCACATCTTTGAAAACATCGGTATCCGTTAGGAAGGGGTGTCCTTGAGACATTTTGGAGTGAAAAATAAGCTTCAGGAAATTGTGCAGGGGCTGGAGAGATGTTCAGTGTATAAGGGCACTCATCAAGCGTGGAGATCTGAGTTCAATCCTCAGAACCCATATGGTAGCAGGCAAGAACTGGCTCCTGCAAATCCTCCACCAGTCTTCACATGAGCCTGTGACAAGAAGAAAAGAAAAGAAGGAAGGGAGGGAGGGTGAAGAAGAAGGGATGGGGGAATCAGATAAACTGCCTTACCATGTGAGGCAGCACCATCTGGGACTTGGGTCCCAGGTCCTCACCAAATCCAATCCTGAAAGAATCTTGCTAGCTTCCTCAATTTGGAAACTTCTGTTTTATAGCTACCTTGCAGTAGCCCCACTACAACCCGAGTTCAGGTCCTGAGACATAGAAGGGTCACTGGTGCTAAGAAATGAAGTAGTGACCGACCACTAGATGAGTTTCACACAAGTGGCTGATCTGGAATAGCTCAAGCTGTCTTTATTTATACTTCAAAAGCAAGCATGTTTTTCCATACTAACAACATGTTTTCCCCATCCTCCAATGTTAACATCCAACAAATATGTCAAATACATTTTTCCCAACTTTTACATCAAAACATCTTTAAAACCAAAAATAACACTTATCATTTTGCTAGCTTGGCCGAATTTGGAGCCAGCTACATCCTGTCTTTACAAAACTAAAAGGTGATTGGCATAGACACACATTTTCAAGAACAACAATATCGTTCAAAACTTAACAAAGCATATTTACAGGAATAGGGGTGATCTTCCTCCCATTCTGTCAGCACTGAACCAGAACATCTCCCGGAGTATGAAGTGACAGCTGGCATCCCCAGACAAGAAACCTGAGAAGCATCAGCTCCCAAAGAATTTTAGGGGGAAATATTTGAGAAAAAAAAGGGGGGGTTCTTGGAATGATCATGTCTGTCCCATGTGTGACTGACAAAGTGATACTAAAAACCACAAAGAGAATCATCAGTATTACCAGAGAGAAGAGAGTGTGCAGACCTCATGGTCCCAACAGTATTGTGCTCTGCCCCAAAGTCCACTGGTCCTTACCCAGGGACACTGTCCCCTTGGGCTTTGCCTCATCTGGAGACCTGTTGGACAAGCACTCATATACTGGTGCAAAACTACGCACAGCACCCAACACTATGTGGTCCATAGCACTTGTTAGCCACAACCGACTAAATTGTTTACTGAGTTTGATTTTTATCAATGATACCTTATACTTCGCTAAAGCAAAGGGTATATGTTTCTGTAATGTCAAACTTTATAATGTCAATTTATATTAATAAAACAATAAAAAAATTAGCACTCAGTAAGGATATGTGACACACCAGATGTTGTAGTCTTCATTCCATTGCTGTGATAAAATAGTCTGACCAAGAACTAAACACACACACACACACACACACACACACACACACACACACACACACTCCCTTACAATGCAGGAGGCAGATAATGTTTGACCAGGAAGGAACTGAAACACAGAAAGTTTGACTTGGAAAATTGCTCTGCGGGCTGCAATTAATGAAGACACCCACAACTAGTTATGACATTGAGAAAGTGACCACTGAGTGATGGACCTGAAGCTAGATATCTATGTATCCCACCCACCCAAGCCTCGGGGAGGATTCGGAAAGAGGGACAGAAGGAAATAAGAGTCAGAGCGTGGTGAAGAGGCTATGAAATGCTGCCTTCTGAACATGACCTATGCACTCATGACCTTACCAGCACAAGACCAAGCTACATGCCAGCATCAATGCGGAAGGAGCTTGTGAGGCCCCAACCCTAGTTGAGAAACTTTTAGCAGTATGGCTGCTGAAGAACAGAGACATTTTCTTCAGTGGTGTAGCCACTGATAAAGTGTTTTGCTCCCCCTGCACAGGGCAAACTCCTCACTAATGCACATGTCAGCAACGTTGGTTAAATTCAGCACATCATCAAAACCATGAAAATAGGAAGGGCCTTATTGGAAAGATGAGGTTCAGAGGGAATGGAGGGTAATGGAAGGTAATGGGAGGTGGGGCGGGTGAGTATCAACAAGTGAGTCGTGTACATGCCTGAACTTGTCAAAGAATGCACTAAAAAGGGTGTGTTTCCAAAAGATTTATACATTCTGAAGTGATGATAACAACCACGTTCTCTCTTTAGCAATAGCCAGTTATCTACAACAGCCACTGAACCAACAGTCTCTCTGTAGACTCACCTCCTGAGCAGCCTGTGCCTTATATGAAGAGTTAACTCTTTCTGTCTCTCTTTACCACGCTCCTCTGCGTGTCTTCCGAAACCTTTAAACTTCCATAACAGCTGTATCACACACTACCATTGCCCTCAGGTATTTGAATTTGCATGTGCCTATGCCTATGGTTATAAAAAAAAAAAAATCTATCGCAAATTTCCCTTCATACTACTGAGACATCCAGAAGGCAAGGCAAACATAATAAATGACTCAAAGTTTTAGAGCTTAAAATGTTGTCATTTGAAAAATAAAAAAAAAAAAAACCAATAAACACAGCAACCCAATACTCAGTTACTTCACGTTTCAGAGCGTGCAACAGAGGAGGTGTAATTACAGTAGTTAATTGGTTCCTGGTAAAATGTCACTGCAGATGAGAACTCATTAATACAGCATTTCAATCATGAGAGATGCCAGGTGTTTTACTAAGGGTCTATGATGTGCTAGCCTGCTTTCCTCTCTGGTTACTTACCTCTGTGAAAAAGAAAATACAAACATCAATTTGTACCTTACGATCCGAAATGCATTCTCTACAACTTATGTTTAAAAAACAAAACAAAACAAACCTATGTATCATGTAGCCAGATAAGCTTCTGTGTGATTCAGAGAAGTCCTCATTGGATTTTTGTCTAGAAGCCTGACCTCTAAGAATTAAGCAAGAATACAAGTTTAATAGACAAATGCAAGCTAGTAAAATATGCTCACATTGCTCTATCCTTATTAATACTATTTTAGAAAGTTTTTTTTTAAAAAAAAAGTGTGATCAGACTAAAAGAAATCTGTTATCAGACTTTACCTGTCGATAGTCCACATCAGAGATCGTGATCAGCCCTGGAGACCAGAATAGTTTGAAAAGGAGTCAAAATATCTCCCACGTTTCAAAAAATAAACCTTGCTGCAGCTATTATATTTTAGTTAGTGGTATGAGGGGGGTGTTTGTGTATGTGTGTGTGTGTGTGTGTGTGTGTGTGTGTGTGTGTGTGTGTACCCCTCTGTGTGTGTATCTACTTCTGTGTCTGTGTTTATGTGCCTCTATATGTTTGTGTGTATGTCTGTGGGTTGTGTCTGTGTCTGTGTGTCTGTGTGTGTGTGTGTGTGTGTGTGTCTGTGTGTCTGTGTGCCTGTAGTGTTTGTATGTGTGTATCTCTTTCTCTCTATGAGTGTATATCTGTGTGTGTATGCCTGTGTATCTATGAGTCTGTGTATGTGTTTGTGTGTGTGTGTGTCTGTCTGTCTATGTATGTCTGTGTGTATGTGTCTGTGTGTGTGTGTGTCTGTGTGTGTTGCTACAAGGTGTACGTAGGGGGGTAGGGTGTGTGGTGGTCAGAGGTGGACATCAGGTGACTTCCTCAATGGCTCTCTACCCTGTTTTATAGAGCAGGGTTTCATTGACCATGGAGCTCTGATTGGCTAGCACAGCTGGCCCAAGAGCCCCAGGATCCTCTCGCTTCTGCCTCCCCAGCACTGAGGTCACAGGTGGGCACAGCCAGGTCTGATTTTTACACAGGTGGTGGGAATCTAAATTCAAGATACCATGCTTGTGCAGCAGAGTGATTTACAGTGGAGTGATTTCCACGACCTACCAACTACACTTGTACACCTCAACATTCACACACCTCCAATATCTCTAAATCAGATGGAAATGGGGATTGTGTTAATAATGATTAAAATGATGACAGAAAAAAAGAAGAGGAGGAGGGTGGAAAAAAAGAGGAGGGAGGTGGAAAGAAGAGGAGGAGGGTGGAAAGAAGAGGAGGAGGGAGAGGAGGAGGAGGAAGGAGGGAGGAGAAGGAGGGAGGAGGAGGAGGGAGGAGGAGGAGGGAGGAGGAGGAGGGAGGAGGAGAGGGGGAGGAGGGGGGAGGAGGGGGGAGGAGGAGGGAGGAGGAGGGAGGAGAAGGGAGGAAGAGGGAGGAGGAGGGAGGAGGAGGAGGAGGAAGGAGGAGGAGGAGGAAGGAGGAGGAGGAGGAAGGAGGAGGGAGAAGAGGGAGGAGGGAGGAGGAGGGAGGAGAAGGGAGAAGAGGGAGGAGGAGGGAGGAGGAGGAGGAGGAAGGAGGAGGAGGAGGAGGAGCAGCAGCAGCAGAGGTCACAGTGGTACGGAAACAATGATGGTGGTAAAGGTGACAGGAACATCCTCACCTGTCACCAGTCTGTGCCTCACACCTGAAGGAGACTATAACTGGGAAGAAAGATGAACTTCCGTGTAGATTCCGACCTTCTGCTTTTCAGTGTACTTCCAGGCCCATTCTCCACAGGACCTTTCATGAGAGGTACTCTTCTCTTCTTCTCCAGGCTCATGCGCATTTCATCCCTTTTGTCTTCAAAGCGGGTGTCGACAGGGCAAGGTGAATGTTTTCAATCAGACGATTAAAGCCATCTCTGTGCTGAGAAACTCGCTTGTTTTAGATGTTTGTCGCATGCATTTGTGTGTAGCACAGACACATGGAGGTCCGAGGACAGCTTCCGGAATCAGTTTTCCCTTTCCACCATGCAGGTCCTCCTGGGAATTGAACTCAGGATGTCAGGCTTGGCAGCAAGCACTTTACCCACCGAGTCGTGTTATTGCTCCAAAAACTCTTTCTTGAAAAGCATTTGTGTGCTGCTTCAAATGAGGGATTCTTAACATGAATTTTTTATTGTGAAATTAAAGTTTTTGAGAGAGCTCAGATGCCAAGGTCGTCTATGCACATAGAACTCACTAAACACAGATCTATAAAAAATATGTAGTTGACAAGAGAATTACAAATGTGTCACAAAGACTTGGAGTTTAATTTTTCCTTTCTGTGTTTTTAAAGTTTTTTGCAATGAATGGTTGATTTTTTTTTTTAATGACAAAAAAAAAATTTAAGTTTGTGCACAGTTAAAAAAAAAAAAAAGACATTGTTTTCTGACTTTGGCTGGAATTCTCGAACTGTAAATAGACTACCCATATCTGAGAAACCATGACACCTGGGGACAAGGACCTGGACAGAAAACAGTGGAGGGGGTGTGTGGGAAGAAACTGATAAAATTAAATTTTGAAGAGGAAACAAGTCCTGTTTGGTTTGGCTTTTTGAGGTGAGGTCTCATGTAGCTCAGGCTGGCCTCACACTCACTATGAGGCCAAGGATGACCTTGAACTTCTGATCTTCCTACCTCCACCTCCCAAGTGCTGGGCTGACAGCCTGAGCCACAAAGCCTGTGCCTCTATGCATGCTGGGAAAGCACCCCACCCACAGAGCTGCGTTCCCAGTATCTGAAGAAGCATTTCTCATAGTCAAGGAGAAGTGGATTAGAGAGGAGGTTTAGTTCAGCGGAGTGAGTGCTTATTTATCACCTGCTCTGTACTGAGCCTTGAGCATCACAGCAAAGTGATCAGGATATAAAAGATAAAAGAGGGTCTGTGAGACCAGAATCCTCACAAAATGGTGTAAAAGGATAAGCAGATGCTGGAGAGATGGCTCAATCCATAAAAAGTCTCACTAGCCAGACACACTTGACACATTCCAGGGCAGTGAGAGACCATGTCTCAAAAAGTAAAGGCACCTAAGGGACAGTATCTGAGCCGGTCTTCTGGCCTCCACACCTGTGTACAACATGCATAAGCACCCACAGGTACAGGTACACACATACAAACAACAAACAAAAATTAAAAATAAATAAATAAAAAGGGCAAATAAAATTTCAAAATGGTGCCCCAGACAGAAAGTCACTAGCAGACACACAGAAGCAGCAAGGTGTGTGGGGGTGATTGCTGCAACATGTCTCCAGAGGTGCAGGCAAATGATAAGCAGAATGGGAACCACTGAGGACACTGGAGACTTAGTCCTGGGTTTCACATCTTCCCGGGGTTTCACACCTGACACGTTATAATCTAACATGGATTCACAGAGTTTAAGTGAATTGATAAGGTTGAGCCTTAGGGTCCCAGATAATAGCCATGTTTAAGAAATACAGCCCCACCCGCTGGGCTTCTGAAAAACTCTCTGGAGGAAACCACACTTGTGACACAGCAAAACTCACTGCCTTCTTCCTGGAACTCCACAAGACTCAAGGATGCCAACACCCCCTGCTTACCTAAGATGAGGGCAGCAGAATATGGGGAAATGTGAATCTCCCCACAGGCTCAGGTGTTGGAACTCTTGGTTCCCAGCTGGCGCTGCTGTTTAGAAAGGTTGTGAAACATTTAGATGTAGAGTCTGGGTGTAGGAAGTACGTCACCAAGGACAGGCTGTGGGGTTTTATGGCCTCGCCCCACTTCCTGATCTTGCACTGCTTCCTGAGCGCAGATGGTCCTTCAGTACGCTGGGGATGTGTGTTGCTCCCTTGGTTGATAATAAAGCTGTATGGCAGATGGCGAGGCAGGATAAGGTTAGGTGGACCGATCAAACTGAGGACTAGGAGGAGGAGGGGCCTAGTCGGGAGAGACTCAAGCCAGCCACACAAGAACCAAGATGCCAGAAAAACGGTAAAGCCATGTGGCAATACAATTTAAATATAAGAGCTAGTTGGTAATAGGCCTGAGCCATTGGCCAAGCATTTATAATTAATATAAGCTTCTGTGTGTTGTTTGGGTTTGGTCGGGACAGAAAGGCTCCGCCTCCGTTTACACAGCAGCTCCGGGCTCCCGCCATCCTGCCTTCCTTGCCTTAACTGTCCTTGAACTGTGAGCTAAAATAAACCCCTTTTCCTTTTGTTTTTCTGGGGGAATTTTGCCACCATCCATGCCTTTCTCCTCCTCCTCCTCCTTCTCCTCCTCCTCCTCCTCCTCCTCCTCCTCCTCCTCCTCCTCCTCCTCTTCTTTCGTGTGTGTGTGTGTGTGTGTGTGTGTGTGTGTGTGTGTGTGTGTGTGTGTACGTGCACATGTGTCCGAGTCCATGTGGAGGTCACAATCTTGGCTATCACTCCTCAGGTCCTATCCATCTTGATTATTTTGTTGCTTATATTTATTTTGTTGCTGTTGAAGGAGGAAGCTCATGACATGGCATGTGAATGGAAGTCATGGGACAACTTGTAGGAATGGGTTCTCTCCTTACACTATGTTATTTCAGGGATGGAACCAAGAACTTCAGGTTTAGCCACAAGTACCTTTACCTGATGAGCCATTTCATACTCCCCTCTTTGTTTATTAAAACTGCGTCTCTCACCAGGCTGGGGCCTGCCAAACAGACTAGGCTTGCTGACCAGCAAATCCCAGGGATCTTCCTATACCCACATCCCCAGTACCCAGATTACAAGCATGTGCTCCCATGCATTCTTTTTTTTTTTTTTTTAATGTGTGTTCTGAGGATGGAAAACACGTCTTCACATTTATAAGGCAAACACTCTATTAACTGAGCTATATCCCCTACCCCGTGCCTTTCTTTTATGCTCTGGTTTTGCCAAAATCCTGATAGTTCTTCAATTGGATTAGTACACACTACAATCACCTCACCTTTTCTCTATTAATGTGCAAAACTCCTATTTCCAAATCAGGTCACATGCACAGGTGCTAAGAGACTTAGAATGTCAATATAGCTTGGAAAGGAAGGGGAGACGCCAGTCATCTGAAAGCTCTCCAAATACATATTCTGTATCACTGATGAGATTAGAAAATAGTAACTGTTTGGGGGGAACTTTATGCACAGAAAATTAAGCACATTTCCTTATCTGGAAAACAGTCCCAACTTCTTACAAAAATAACCATCACTCATTCTTAGAAAAATCTGAGGTGCAAATCACCCTGTGGGAATGTGACGATCTTAGGACCTGGATACTTCAGTCTCCCACTTTGTTCTACCTACTGTTCTTCTCCAGTTGGGTACAGTGTCACATCTGGGTTCTCACATGGATTTTGGAGTAATAATCCAAAAGTAGGCAACAGCGTGAAGGAATAATAGTATAGCATAGTATAGAACTATTATATAATGCTTATTATATATACTATTTTTATCATATCACACCATACACCATAAGTCACCAAACCATATCATACCATATATCACACATGATACTACACCACACCATACCATACCACACTGTATCATAACAGGTATCATACACACTATACCATACTGTACCACACCACACCATACACCATACCATATCATACAACACACCATACCATACCACACTACCCCACACTATATTAGATGACAATACACCACACCATACCACATCTTACCACATATCACACACCATACTATACCACAACCACACACCATCCCATACCATACCACACACACCATATCACACATCACATACCAGACCACAGCATACCATACCACACCACACCACACTATACTGCAGCAGTTATGGTTACCAGCATGCTTAGCTAGAGCCTTTTCATAGTCACTGCGCTCCCATTCCCTTCATGGACAATGCATTTACATTCATCCCCTCCATGGTCCATGGACACTGCACTCACACCTCCTCTACGTGTTCTGCATCCTCATCTTCTTGTTGAAAACATCACTTGCATCCCTTGCCAGAACTGTCTCAGCTTATTTACCGTTGGTGTTCAAAACACAAAAGAGATGCAATTCAAGGAGACAATTAGGTTTTTCCCCTTCTAGTGTAGGAAATTTCCCTTCCCTCTCATTCCAGGGGGAAAAAAGTGAATGAAGTCTCTGGTGGATGTCTTGTGTCTTTCAGTGGTGGAGACATGGACAGGCACACACACACACACACACACACACACACACACACACACAAAGAGCTCCTTTCTTATCTAGAATCCATGGCACACAGGAATGATGGCATTACATGGTCCCAGAATGATGGAGTAGGGTCAGGTAGGGCTATTGGAGGCACCCATGTGAGTCTTCCCAAGAGATGCTGTACAGGACACAGGGTTCCATAGATCCTCAGCTACCAGAGGTGACTCGTGGGTGCTAAAGAGACTGAGCATCAAGGCCACCATGGGCTCAGTGCTAGACAGTGATGAATGAAAGCCACTGGTTCACACGGAATCCTGATGATCTTAGTCACTGCAATGATGGTCCACAGATCAGCAGCTGACCTGTCATCCCACTCCTCTGACTCCCATGTCCCAGCATGGAAATAGAGTGGCCTGAACAAGGTGAAGATCTAATTCCTCATCCTCTACTGAAGATCAAAGTCAGAATAAAATTGACTTATATAAATACAACTCTCTCTCTCTCTCTCTCTCTCTCTCTCTCTCTCTCTCTCTCTCTCTCTCTCATGTGTGTGTGTGTGTGTGTGTGTGTGTGTGTGTGTGTGTGTGTGATTACGCATGCATGTGGAGACCAGAAGTCAACTCTCAGGTGTCATCCACCTTGTTTACTTGAGATGGGGTCTATAACTAGCCTGGAACTCACCCAGTAAGCAAATAAACTAGGCGAAGAGGCCCAGGGATTGGACTATCTCTATCTTCCAAGTACTGGAATACAAGCATAGGCTGGATTTTTTACATGGGTCCTGGGGATGGAACTCAGGCTCTCAAGCTTGCAAGGCAAGCACTTTATCAACTGAGCCATCTCCCCAGCCCCAGATAAAACTTTTCAGAGTTAGAGGCAGATATGAGGCCAACAGGAAATAGTATACAAATATGATAGCGTGAGCAGCATGTATCTCCCAGGCCCCAAGCCCACAGCCATCATGACAACCCTCTGGCAGTCCCTCAGAAGAACCTTAGTGAATTCCTACTTCCTTCTACTCCACTTGTTCCTCATGAGCCCTGTGAATAGGAAATTTAAATACCATCTCCAGATCCAAGATGACTTTTCCCAGGTGGGCAAGGAAGGCATCAGCTGGTCTATCTCCTCTCTATGTTGAGTGGGAGAGGAACAGAGTTTTCTTTCTTCCAAAAAGCCTTCAGCTGGGTCTTTGTTTCCAAACTGCCGAAAGAGAATGTCATGAAAAGACAGATTCTCAAATCAACAGCAACATCAAAGCAACTATTTCTACATTGGGGAGACCCACCAAAGGCTGGGAAGAGGAAAGGGTTGCTGTGCAAAGAATGAGCCGCTTCCACAGGCAGCTGCTCAAGTTCTGAGTCACTCATTTGTGGTTGGATTCAATCTCTCTGTGCTGCTTATCCTGGCAGATAGAAAGTTTTGTCTCAAGGATTCAGGGCAGATTTCTGGTATCTTCTGTATACACTTGTCCCCAGCATTCCCTCCTCTCCCATCAAACTGAGTCAGGGACACTCGCAAACAGACCTCAGGCCCACCATACCCCACCTGTGTTTACTGGTAGGGACAACACAAGACTGAGCCCATTAATGTTCTTTAATGGAGGCAGAAAGGAGCTTCCAAGTCTCCATCCCTCCCCAAGGATTTAACTTTTTTTCTTGAGTGGTGTAACCACTCATATTTTTGTAAGCAACTCTAAATAAACTGATTGGGTCAGTAATTCCACATCTAGGTGTAATTGTGTCTTTGTTCACCTCTCTTCAGTAAAAAGTTTACACAAGATGGACAGGGGCAGGGAGATCTCAGCACCTCTCTTCCATGCACCAAGCAATACCTTTGGACCATACCATCTCATCCCTCTCTGGCAAATAGTCTCAGGAATTGAAAATTCCTGCCCTGCACCAATCAAAACCCAGCATCATGTGAATACAGAGGCTTTCCCGTCCACATCTGCATCTGTGCTGTGGCTCAGGAGGCCAGGATGTGGGCTGTGTTTCACTCCTCCACAGCCTGGGTCACTCCCAGCCTGGTCTCTCTGCCTTACCAAGAGTCAGAGGAGGCAAAGGGGAAGGTGGGCACTCATATATTCTGTGCCATACTCTTCTGCTGACAATATCCCTTATGTGATAGATATATCACATAGGGATGTGCGTGAGTGTTGGGGTGAGCCCATGGGAACCTCCAAGCTATGTGGTACCCGAACAAGAGAAAGAAATCATATTACTTTCTGTATTTTTGCCCCCCCCAACTATTTGCCATGTACCCCACAAGGAGTGATGTAAGCTGAGAGTTTTTCTTTGCTATTTTCTCCCTTTGTCTACTACCAGACTAACCCAGGACTACTTATGTCCTACAGCAGCCATATGACCACAGAAAAGTATTCTTATCAAGCCAACCAATGAAGACAGCCAGGCTACTCTTACTAGCTTCTACCTTAAAAATTATCTCTCATACATCAAAGTGCTGAGAATATGTGCTGTTGAGTAGCCATACCTAAATGGTATAGTCTATGCCACCCCCTCCAAAGCTCAAGTAACATGGAAAAGAAGGTGGAAAGAATGTCAGAGCTAGAAGGAGATGTGGAGTGCTGAGAAACTCTACCTTCCCAGCATGGTGTGAGTCTTGAATTGTCAGAACCTCAACAACTGTGATATCTTGGACAAGACTTGCACATGATGAGGGCCATCATGGAGATTCAAGGAGCTCATGAGGTCTGCCCTCTCTGAGTATTTTTAGGTAATTAGTGATTGCTGGGGGAGAGAGAGACATTTTCTTCAATGGGATAGTCACTGGTAAATTTCTCATGCTTCTATAAGTAACCATAATTAAACTATTTGGTATACATACACACACACACACACACACACACACACACACACACACACACACACACACACGAGAGAGAGAGAGAGAGAGAGAGAGAGAGAGAGAGAGAGAGAGAGAACCTCTGCAGAGACACATAGTTATTCACAGTGCTCGATTAAATGACTGAGTGCTTAGCTAGCTATCAGTGGAACATCTTTATCAACTCTGCCCTTCCAATGTTCACAGAGCATTGTGGAAGAGGGGCCAGAAGGTACCTAAGTGCTAGAGGATGGAAAAGATTGCTGTGAAATGCTGTCTTTTGGACATGTCATGCATGTTACACACATGAACTCACATCAGCTGTGGTTACCTGCACAAGGTCAAGACAATGAAAACTTGCAGGATGGAGTAGGGACGAGCTCCCAGCACCCACTCCTAACTGCAGAGACTCTGGCAGCTGATGGCTGCTGAGGAAGGGAGCACTCACATGAAGGTTTCCCATGTCTCTGTGGATGATCTCAACTACAAGCACATATGGGTAGCAATAAATAGAGTTTATTTAAAAATGAGGGTATAGATTTTGGAGGAATATTTTAAGAGGAGTTCAGGTGGGTTTGGAAGGAGGGAATAGGGTGTGGATATTCTCAAGTTACATTGTAAACACATATGAAATTTTCAAGAAATAAAAAAAAATTATCTTTGCAAAACATGCCCAGTCTCTGTACTCAGTTTACATAGCTTGCCTTCCCTGCCACTGTCCCTTGCTGGGGGCTCCCTCAGAGAAGCAGCACTCCAGTTTCAACTGTTCAGCAAGCATTTGGGTCATGACATGGGCTGCCAGTCTCTCTTCCCTCTTGACTTACAAGAGGTGGGACAAGGAGAAGAGAGAGGAAATGCCCTTTACTTTCTTTTAGCAGACACCCTACTCCTAAAACTGCTGATAAGAATCCCTTCCTGCATTTATGATCACCTGTTTTCATAAACCAATAGAGGGTGTCACAGAAAAGGGAAGTGAGCAGTGGATATTGCAAGCCTGACTAGGACCACAGGCCTCTTGGTAAGCTCTTTAGCCTGCAATAATTAGGTCATGTTATTTTTATCCTTCTGACTTCTGCAGAGAATATGGAACAACACGAAAATCTTTGTGTGTGATCCTGCTACATAGTTGAATGCTCACACTTCTTCAAAGCCCCATGCCAGCCTTCAGGCCCCTAAGAAGCCTGTGCTCTTTGACAAGGCTGGTCCTTGCCCAGAAGTCCTCCTCTGCAACACTCGATGCTCTTAATGTCAGAACAACACATTCTGATGAGGAAATGTATTCTGTCTCATGTGAGTCTCTTGATTCTCTGTGTTGGTCCCAGAAGTGTGGCAGACTTTCTGAAGACTGAGACAGTACTTTATACTTATTTTGTATCCCCTGTGGCTTTTACGACTTTGCTGCCAACATGAAGGTACTCAATACATATTTGAAGTGAGTTGAATTGAATTTTCAATCAGACAGACGCTAGATGGAGAGAGCCCTGATATAGCTAGGGGTGCAGCGCACGGAGAAGTGAGAGATCGTACGTAAAGTTTCTTTCTGAAGTTTAGGTGCTATAAAACCTGAAAGAGACTTCATCAGGATAGCATATGCTGATTTGACTCAGACATGGAAAATGTTGTTTATGCATTTCTAGGAATAATGACCCAGGCTTGGGATACAAGGTGTTGCATCTTTTTAAAAGGCCACACTGAACTCTTGGAGAAATGAAGGAGAGAGAAAGAACAGGCTTCCTCTCTCACAGCAGCATTAACCTCTTCCTCCCCTGGAGCTCTTCTGACTAGACAGGATGCACTCCTCTAGCAGAAAGAAAAAAAATCTCCCAGAGGCCTGGTGCTGTCCATCAAATTAGTGTATCTGCTTCTCTGCTCAGCTCTTTGTTCACACACAAACCCATGAGGTGTTCCAGTTTCATTTCTGTCCCTGTGCTAAAACTACCTGACAGAAAACTACTTAGGGAAGAAAGGGTTTATTTGGCTTTCAATTCCAGATTACAGTCCCTTCTTGTGAGGAAGTCAAGGCAGGAACTTAAGCCACCATCCACAGGCAAGAGCAGAGAATGAGTGCATGGGTTTTTGGTTAGCTAGCTTGCTTTCCACTAGCCTTTTCTAGTCTTATGTGGCTCAAACCTGCGCCTAGGGAATGGTGCCACCCACAATGAACTGGGTCTCTTACATCAATTATCAAAACAATCTTCCATAGACATACCTACAAAATAACCTGATCCGTATAATTCCTCATTCAGATTTTCTTCCCAGTTAATTCTAGGCTGTGTTTTGGACATGTTGATATAGTATTTTGTAGAAAACTGCACCTCAACATGCAGGCTGAACTAGTTTCTCCATTTCTCTCTTCTCTTCTCTGTAAATACTGACTTCATCAGTGAAGAATTGTGTATGTGTGTATGTACATGCACCCCACACAGTAAGGATTGAACTGCATACCTGGAGGTTTTGGGGTTTTTTTTCCAAACCTCAGGATGATCTCGTGGTTTAGATATGACATGTCTGCCAAGGGCTCAAGTGTTAGAAAGATTTATCCATAGTATGGTGCATGACAGTAGAGACAGAAGAACTTTCTAGAGGTTCTTAGCACCAAATCATTATTTTAGTGGAGATTCTGCCTTTGGAAGAAATTAGCACGGTTTGCATAGAGCTCCCCAGCATGAGTTAATGTAAAAGATCAAAACTGGGGTTGGCAAGATGGCTCAGTGGGTAAAGATGTTTGTTGGGAAGACTGATAAGCCAAGTTCCATCCCACAGACCTACATGATGGAGAGAACTGACTCGCACCAGCTGTGCTCTGACCATATTAGTGTTGTGATGTGCATGTGCACACACACACACACATACACTCACACACACTCACACTCACATACACACACATACACACTCACACATACATATATACTCACACATACATACACTCACACACACTCACACATACACACACTCACACACACACATACTCACACATACATATATATGCACACATATACACACACTCACACATACATATATATGCACACATAAACTCACACACACACACTCACACATACATATATACACAAACATACACACATACTTTTTTAATTTTTTTTAAAATCAGGATTAGTTCCTCCAGGCATTGTTACTTCCTGTCCTACTGTGTGACCTTTCTTCTCCTAATTTCATTTGGTACTGTGATAAAACATTGACTAGATGCAGCTCAGGGAGGAAGGGTTTTATTTAAGTTTACTTTTACAAGTCACTGTCCCTCACTGAGGGAAGTCAGGGCAGGAACTAAAGCAAAAATCAAGGAGGAATGAGGCTTACAGACTCACTCACCAATCCAGACCCACACGCCTAGGGATGGTGCCTCCTACAGTGGACTTTCTCCCTCTCCCCACGTCTCATAGACATGACCTCAGACCAATCTGGTCTGACCATTTCAATTAAGTTTCTGTTTAGATGGGAGCTCCACCTCAACCCCTGGCACCCTGGCACCCTGGCATCCCTCTGCAATGTTTGGGTGGGAGCTCCACCTCACACAGCTCCTCCCCAAACCCACCCCTTCAGAGCCCACCAAACACAGCTCCTCCCCCAGAGAGGCTCAGGACAACTCCCACAGGGTATACATAAGCGGCATCCCCAAAAACAGGCTTGTGGTTCTTCCGTCGGGCGATTCCCCCAGCAGCACTTTACCCGTTAAACCTGGGCTTTCCAATTTGGTCTGATTTGGTGTGTTGCAATGGCGGAGAGGCCTTTAGCAGGCCTAAAACTTATCAGTTTCCTCTTCCATAGTGACTCTAAGTTATGTGAAGTTGACAACAAAGACTAACCAGCACCCACACATATCTCAATTACCTCCTGTAGTGATGCCGTTACTGTAGGTAATGTAGCCAGATGTAGATACTGTGCTCTTAGGCCTCTAAAGCCGTTAGCTCACTAGACCCGTTTCCTTTACAAGAGCCCAACTTCACTTATTTTAGTATGGCAGAGTTGGATACAAATATTACACTAAATAAATAAAAGACGATCCCAAGGTCTTGGAAGCCACAAGCTAAGGACAGGAACATTTCCTACATCATCAATACCCCCTAAGTCACACCACTGTAGTCCACAGGCTGGAAAAGGACATCAAAACTGAGAGTATCTTTCCCTTTGCCTGTAAGGTGCTGTTGTCACTCCAGTCCACAGCTGGGAGAGCCAGGGCCTCTCAGCCCTGAGCCCTGGTAGGTCTTCAGACATTCTGCCTCCTTCCTAGAATCAAGAAGGCAGTGCCAAGTTCCCCATGTGCATTCACCTGTTGCTCTGCTCATCCATCCTGTGAAAGTGCAAGCAGCCACACTCCCCTGGACCTGTAAAAACAATAGGCTCTTCCCACTGCCAACCGTGTCTTCACCTGACTCACCTCCAAGACTGATCCCAGGGGCTCAAAAATTATTTTTATAAGGAGGAGGAAGAAGAAAAGAAGAAGAAGAGAAGGAGGAGGAAGAGAGGGGAGGGAGAGGAGGAGGAAACTGATTAGAAGTAGATATGGATCATTTATGTTCAATCAGTCATTTTTTTAAAAAGGCAAAAGACATTGAACAGGCTAAAGATGGTTCAGTGGTAAGTGTTTGCCCCATAATTGTGAGAACCAGAGCTCAGATCCCCAGAACCCACATACACACTGAGCAGGTAATCCTGGCATTTGGGAGGCAGAGGCAGAGTGTTGCCAGGGCAACTGGCTGCCTAGAGTAACAGAACTGGTGATCTCTGGGTTTAGAAAGAGATCCTGCCTCAGGAAATAAATGGGGAGCAAATGAGAGAGACAATGTCAACCTTTGACCTCCACATGTGTGGACACATGTGCATGTGCCCACTCAGATACACACACACACACACACACACACACACACACACACACACACACACACCATAGAGCCAGAGAGAAGAAGCAAGGCATTAGGAGATCTCTTGGTCCATTGAGTATGATGTAATAAAACATGTTAAACTGTGTGACTTATAAAGAACAATCAATTATTTCTCACAGTCCCTGAAGCTGAGAAGGCCAAGGTTTCAGCACGCTGGGTATGTAATGCAACTTACTTCCTTGGTGGCTGTATTTTCATTGTGCTCTATATATTCTCTCTCTCTCTCTCTCTCTCTCTCTCTCTCTCTCTCTCTCTCTCTCTCTCTCTCTCTGATTTCCTTCCTCCTTCCCTCCTCTCTGTCCCTTCCTCTGTCCCACCCCCTCCATCCCTTCCTCTGGCTAAGCCCAGGGCCCCAGATCTTGTTCATCTTAATCATACATTCTATCCCTGAGTGACATCTCCAGCCTTGGACCTAGACACTAATTCCCTCATGAGGGTCCCACCCTCATAACTTACTCATCTCCCAAAGCCCTTGCCTTCAAACATCATCATTTAAAGGTTAGGGTGTCAACATACGAATTTGGAGGTGGGTCACAGCCTTCAGATCCTAACAGGAGGTCTGCTAACTACCATTTCTGTCACTGTTATGCTTACAACAAAGGGCTCTGGGAATGGAGACACCCAGAACCATGAGCTGTATCTCTATGTGGTTCCCACAGTGATGGCCATATGTCCCCCAGTGTAATGATTCTTTCTATGTGACAAGGAGTTGGAGGAAAGGATGCTGAGTGAAGGAGTCCATATATCCTCCGTAGCTCGAATTACTACAATGAATTGCTCCATTACTCACCTTAACACTGGACATTAATCACAAACAAAACCTAAAACTGCAAAGCCAGGGAGTCGGGAAGGATGTGCTATTTCAACCTTGTGTCCTATGCCAAGTAGACGGGTACACAGTGAGGGATCTGCAGTGTCCCCTCTCTCCATCTGTTTCTAAACCATGGATGGAAAAATTTGTGGGAGAAACCCACAACAGTGACTGAGAAGAGCTGGGCTGGTTGGCAAATGTCCTGAAGTCATTGATAAGACCCACAAAGAATCAAGACAGATTTCTGGGACTTAGTGCTCACCATTTATCCTACCTATATGCCTCTTACTCTATCCCTCCCCAATGATTTATATATAGTCAGTGGTTGCGATGGGGGGAAGGAGAGACATTTTCTTCAGCAATGTATTCACTAGAGGGCTGCTCATGCTCTTATAAGTAACTCATCACTCATGTTCCCAAAAGCAACCCCTAACTAAAACTCATTAGGACACACACACACACACACACACACACACACACACACACACACACAATGAAAATAGGAAAGGACTGGGTGAGAGCCCAGCATAGATGGGGGAGGGGGGACCATGAAGTCCCCACCCTCATCTGAAGAGCTGTGGGCAATTGATGGCTATTGGAGTCAGTTTCCTTAAGGTTTTCAACCCTGAGAGGCTTCCCACCCTCCAGGGTATAACCCTACTCCCATGAATATACAAATAGCACTAAACAGACACAGTGAATATTTAGGAAAAAAAGAATACATAAATTTGGAAGAAAAGGTAATGGGGAAGAACTTGAGGGGATGGAATGGGGGCATATTTGGCCCAAATACATTATACTCACATAAGTACACTAAATAAAAATTTTAATTTTTCAATGTAGAATGACTAGTTGGGCAGATGAATGGGATGAGTGAGGGGGACAAAAGAAGGTATTGGGTGAGTACAGTCTAAATAAAGCATATGCACCTTGAAATGTCATGATCATATTATCTATTAGTATGGAGGAAGTCCATTATGTAATTAACATAGGCTAATAAAAAAGGAAATAATTCACATAAGGAAACCTATAACAT
Organism: Onychomys torridus; assembly: GCF_903995425.1. NCBI lineage: Eukaryota > Metazoa > Chordata > Mammalia > Rodentia > Cricetidae > Onychomys > Onychomys torridus. The sequence continues at coordinate 71,520,246 of NC_050453.1, forward strand.
GCAATGTCACTGGTACTCTAAAATATTGTGAAATCACAAAAGAAGAAAAAGGTAAATAAAAGTTACTTGAGTCTCAGAAACTGGAGGATTATGAAGATAAAAGGCAAGTCGTCAGGAGATCTGTTAGTCTCGTTTCACCTGTCTGCAAGTTCTAACAGAGCATGTGCTATTCTGCTTTCTATTAGCAGGCTCAGACAGAATGTAAGTAAGTGTCTAGGGAATAACCGAAATGTGCTCCAGAACAGGATGTGCCTTCCGTGGGACTTCCTGCGGTGTTTCCTCCTTGCCAGCTGTGTGGTAGGCCTGAGGTCTTGGTTCCGGGACATGGTGGCGTGGTTAGTCCCCAGTCTCCTGTCCACACCAGCTCCACAGCCACCACTGGCCTAGTTGTCCGAGTCATCATCCAGCAACCTCAGCAGCTGGAGGCAGAGGATGCTCCTCCCGGCTCCTTGTCTTCGGTATCTCCTCGTCCTGCAGCTGTTTCTTTCTGGGTCCTTTCATCCTTGGAAAACAAACCCTGGGACTTCCTTGCAAATTAATTCACATTCCAACTTTCTGCCCATTTTCCTTATTTCCTTAAAATACAGCCAAGTAGTTGACCAGTTCCTTGAATGAGAAAGAGGAAAGAATAAGTTGTCCAAATTCATTCTGGTTGTTACCTAAAGGGGGAAAAAGATAGAGGATTATGTGGTACTGTGTGTGTGTGTGTGTGTGTGTGTGTGTGTGTGTGTGTGTGTGTGTGTGTGTGTACGCGCACATGTGTGCATGCATGTAGGTGCTGGAGGTCAACATTGGATACCTTATTTTCTTCTATTGCTCCCCACTGCAGTTTTTGAGACAGAATCTCTCCCTGAGCCTGGAGCTCACCAAATTGACTAGGTGAGGTAGAGCCTATAGCGCCTGCCCTGCAGTCCTGGGTGCTGCCATACCCAGCCTTTACTATTACAAAAGAAAAAAAAAGTGTGTATATGTGTCTTTTTAAATGTGAGTGCAGTGCCTATAAGGACCAGAAGAGGGCACCAAATACCCTAAACCTGGAGATACTGGCAGCTGTGAGCCTTGTCAGGTACATGCTGGGAACCAAATTTGGGTTCTCTTGAAGAGAAGGAAATGTTTTTAACTGCTGAGCCATTTGTCCAGCCCCGCCACTTCAACTTCTTAATCTATGTGCTTCCTGGATTAATTCTGAACTCAAAAAGTAAAGAGAAGGAGAGCTGACATTTCTGTTTAACATATCCATTTCCCTCTCTCTGATTCAATATCCACCAAGTAACTATTATTTTTCAAAGTTTGACTGAAGTATAGTTAGGGAATGTGTGTCCAACAGAAGTAAAACTAACCTAAAAGCATGCTCAAAAGACATACAATATTTTCTATAAACTTCACACTGAAAAAAAATTTCAGAAACTATAGCCATCCCATGTGTTCACTGTGGCCACAAACAAATGAGTTGGAGAATGAATGTGAGCTTGTAATGAACTTTGAGCACATTCACCCCCTTTCCTCTTGTCTCTCCCCACCTCTCACATCCTCTTTCTCTTCCCACATAGCCCCCTTCTATTTTCTTGGGGTTGCTTATAGGAGCGTGGGTGAAGTATTATCTACAGGAGTGTTGGCACCTTGCCAGTGGCTACATCACTGAACGGCATGTCTCCCCTCTCCCCTTAGTTACCATTAACTGCCTATACATCTTAGGAAGGAATGGGGTCCTATCAGCCTCTCCTCTGTGGTTACCATTAGCTGCCTGTAAATCCTAACGGAAGGGCGGGTGCCTCCCGAGTCCCTCCATCTTCTTTACACATTTTACACATGTACAACAGTGGTATGTGCGCTTGCTTCAGCACACATATTGTAAAGGACAGGGAGTAATACAGAGGAGGTTACTACTGCCCCTGTACATATAGGATGGTGCACAAATTCCTAAAACATTCCTTGTGTTTCTGTATTTTGTTGTATACATGTATGAAATTCTAAAAAAAAAAAAAAAGAAAGAAAGAAAGAAAGAAAAAGCTAAATTTAAAAAATGACATGCAGAACTGGAGCATCACAGTGAAAGGTGACCCAGTTCAGAGCACCCAGGAGAGGAGCATTTGAAGACTCCCTGTCTGTCCAACCTGAAAAACCAAGGACTCAAAGTCAAGGTGTAGGAAGCGAGATGGATTTGAGAGGAATTAGGGGGGAAAGTCAGGAGTGAACACAAGAAAACTACATTGTATGACATTCCCAAAGAATTAATGAAAACAGTTTTTCAAATCCAAGCACAATAGCACGTTGTTATAATCCCAGAGATGGGGAGATGGAGAGATAGATTGTTGGAGCTCAGTAGCCAGCTAGTCTAGCCTACTTGCCAAAGTTCCAGGCCAATGAGAGATGCTGTCTTAAGCAAAACAGAATGTGCTTGAGGAATTCCACCCAACGTTGTCCTCTGACACCCACATGCATGAACAATACCCGCACATGCATGAGCACCCCTACATGAGCACACAAGTAATATCAATTAACTCTCTGTACAGATTGAAAGGGTTGTCAGGTGGAAGGTTTACTGTATTGTTTCATAAAATCCAGAGAAGAACTTGAGACAATTGAAGAGTTTCTGAGAACAGTATTTTACTTGGGGTAAAGAAGAAATGGCCATTGATCAAATTGCATGCTTTGAGAAGAATTGGACATTCTTTGTAATTCCTTTAATTTTTCTTTTGAGACAAGGTTTCAGCCTGGCCTCCAACTCACTGTATAGCCAAGGATAACCTCGAACCCCTGATCCTCCTGCCTTCACTTCCCAGTGCTAGTACTGAAGGCATGCACCACCATGGCCCATGCATGTGGTGCTACAGAGCGAACCCAAGGCTTCATGCTAGCTAGTCGACTGAGCTACCTTCCATAAAAGTATAGTTCTAGGTCTGTAATGGAGTAGATGTGACCTCACATTTCATAGAACTGGAATTGAATGACTGCTCAGGCACTTCCAGTGGAATTTCTAAATGAAATACATCAGAAACACTCTTGCCAATTCTTAAGAATTCTGATTTAGGGATTGGAGAGATGGCTCAGTGGTTAAGAGTACTGGCTGTTCTTCAAGGTGTCCCAAGTTCAATTCCCAGCAACCACATGGTGGCTCACCACCGTCTCTACTGGGATCTGATGTCCTCTTCCAGAAAGCAAGCATATGTGCAGACAGAGCACTCATACATAAAACTAATTAATTAATTTTCTCATGTTCACTTCTGACTTCTCCCCTGAACTTTGAAAGTCAATAATAATAATAATAATAATAATAATAATAATATAATAATTCTGATTCAGGCACTGGTATTTTTCTACCTTCAGAAACCACTGGTTACATTCAAAACCATAACAAAAATGGGTGTGAGTGTGGGTATCAGTCAGGAAATGAGAAAAAGGAGGAAAGGGGTGTTGAGGAAGTAGGGGGCAACAGAACATGTGTGACCTGAAAGTGGAAGGGAGGTTAGTGGGGTGGAAAGTAACAAGGAGTTGGGGAGAACAGAGAGAAGCATCAGCCAAAAGAACATTATAGTGGGCTTTTTTATTATTCTAGGAGTGTATGTTCATATGCATATGAGTGCACATGCACAAGTGTGTGTGCATGAAAAGCCATGCATGTGAAACCAGAGGACAACCTTGGATGTCAGTCTTCAGGTGCCACTCACCTTTAATTTATTATGTATGTATGCACATATGTGTGCATTGATTAATTTATTTATTTTTAGGCAGTGTCAATCAGTGGTCTGGCATTTTTCTAGGAGCCTAGGCTGGCTGGCCAGATGCTGCGATTGCCACTTCCCCTGAACTGGATGACAGGTGTACCTCACCACACTTGCTTTTGTTTTTGCTTTGCTTTTCACATGGGTTCTGGAGATCAAACTTAAGTCCTCAAACTTGCAAGACAAGAACTTTATCAACTGAGCCATCTCCCCAACCCCCCCCCAATGAATTATGTATGAAAATGCCATGATGAAGGTTAATACTTCCTATGATGATTTTTAAAACTGAAATAAAAGCTGTACAAAAAAAAAGTTAAGCACCATAAGTAGGGCATTGTGATAGAAAGGTTGGCAACCAGGATGGGCAATAATGAGTCACCATTCAAACCTGGAAACTTAAAATTAAAGTCACTTTGGGTTCTCTGAGCCTCTGTCCAGTAGATATGGTCCTTAGGAAAATCTCCTGTAGTTCTTTGTCTAGGGCCAAGACCTCATGAGCTTCTCCTTTCCATGTTAACATGTCTATTGGTGTCATCACCATTCATAACTACATTCTAAATATGTATCCTTACACCCACAGACAAGTGTGATTCTCATCCATCACCAAAGAAACATCTCTTTGCAACAGAGACATTACAGAAAAACTACACCCAGTCAAAGTGTGATAAACAAGAGATCATCCACAGCCCAATTCCTACACCTGTTGTTTTTAGAAGATGAGGTAAGAGCCAGAGGAACAGGAAATTTGCTATGAGATTGTGTCTCCTAGAAATCAAAGAAGCTACACCCATGAAATTTCAATCCCCAATTGGTTATCCAGTACCAAGTGGTCAGCCCTGAAACAATGTGTGCACAAGTCACATTATACAAACTGAGTAGGTTGTATTTATAAACTAGGACCATATAGACATACGTATATACACACATGTGTATGTATGTATGTATGTATGTATGTATGTATGTATGTATACATATTCTATATTTATAAACAATTAATAAAAAGAACCCACGAATTTCAGAGAGAGCGAGGGAAGACGCAGAGGTGGTGGAAGAAGAAAAGGGAGGGGAAGTAATTTAATACATTATAATTTAAAATACAGGCTTATTATTATTATTACAAGAATAAGAAGAGGAAGAAGAAAAGAAAAGGACAGGAAGGAAGAAAGGAAGGAAGGAAGGAAGGAAGGAAGGAAGGAAGGAAGGAAGGAAGGAAGGAGACAGAGACAGAGAAAGAAAGAAAAATGAAGACTCCTCCTAGAGAGAACCAGGGAAACGCCAACACTTGAGCATCCCTAGTCATCCCAGAGAGTCAGCGCCAGCCCTTGGCACGGGAGCCGGGCCAAGCAGGTCTCTTGGTTCTCTTTTAAGTATTTCTACAATTTATGTTTGCACTCATTGTGTTCATTACAATGCACCTCTTGCACTTGCAGTCAGGAGCTGGGACTGTACTCTAAAACCTCAAACCCAGGCTGGAGAGAGCTTAAGAGCATGTGCTGCTCTTGCAAAGGACCAGAGTTCAGTTCCCAGCAGCCATACGGGTCAGCTCACTACTGCCTGCAACCCCAGTTCCAAGGGCATCTGATGCCTCTGTACCCTGTGGATACCACACACACACACATACACATAGTTGAAAATAATATGAGTAAATCTTTAAAGCTACTAGTTAAAATTTTTTTTCTTCAGTGCCTCAAGGTCCACGTCCATTGACCCACCCACTCCAGTGAGACTCCACTTCCTAAAGGTCTCACGACTTTCACAAACCGGGTCCCTAGCAGAAGACCAAGTGTTCATAAGCGCATGAGCCTGCAGGGGCATATCTCATTGGACCATAACAATCTTTCTTCTCAGAAGCCTGAGCCCATTATTTTCAATTCTCTATTGTATGAGATGAAAAGCTGAGAAAATTCCACCCAAAAAAAAAAAAAAAAGATTTCAACATGCTCTACCTTAAAAACAAATTACAATTTTTTAAAACAAACATCCCTGCAAAGAAGCAAGCAGAAGTCAGTGACTGAGCTTAAACACTCAATGCCTTCAAATGGAAGGAAGGCTTTGCATTGAGGCTGGAATATTTCTGACAGAGCTCAAAGAGGCAGGAGGCTTCACGTCTTGTAAATGTTGAGCCTGGAGATTTTCCTCCCTCCCACACTGAAGGGACCTGGCTTCAAATTGAAAGAAGATTGAATGCAATGGCAGGCAGTGGGCTTTGCCTTCTAATGCAGGCAGCTGCAGGCGCCAGTCGAAGAAATGTGATTTTCCAGGCTGTTTGGCCAGAACTGTTATCATCTAAAACATCACTTATGTGAGATACATTCTCTCTTAAAACAATAATCAATATTAGACACCTGCTGCCTTCCCATTCAAATTCAGTAGATTTGAGATCAGGTTGGAGATGAAATGTGAGGGGAAAGCCCTCCGGCTTGGCTTCCTTGCTGGCCAGGGCTGACTGGAGCCTGGGTGCAGAAGAGAAGATATGGCAGCTAGTAGAAGGTCACTTACAATGTAGCTTGGAGTGCACTGTTTTTCTCTCTCTCCCACCTCTGCCCGTGTGTGTGGGGGGGGGAGATAGAAAGAAAGAGAAATTCGTGTGTGTATAAGTATGTATTGTGAGGGAGTGTGTATGTGATTGTGTATATATGTCTGTGTGTGATAGTGTTTAGGCGCATGAATAAATGTCCAAGAAGGTGTGTCAGCGTGTGTGAGTATTTAGGTGAAATTGTGTGAGAGTGAGTCTGTGTGTACATGTGTGAGTATGTACCTATATATCCGGTGTGAGAGTGAATGTGTTTGTACATATGTGAGTGTGTGTAAGGGGGGTTATTGGCATAAGAACTCATCATAGTTATGCTGCAGGAAAACCATTACTGTACTAGAAAAAGAAAGGTTTAGTGGGATTGGGGAAATAACTCAGTAGGTTATGTTTGCCTCAAAAGTATGAGGAGCCAAGTTCAGATTCTCAAAACCCATATGAGAAGCCAGGCATGGCAGCTCAGGCTTGTAAACCCAAAAAATGGGGAAATGAGAGCCCAAGATGGGGAGACCCCTAGAAGCTTGCTGGCTTGCTCCACCAGCAACTTGGCAAAGCTACACACCCTGTCTCAAGCAAAGAAGAAAATAAGGCAACTGAGAAATGACAGCTGATGCTATCCTCCAACTTCCACACACATGTGGACATGTGTGTGTTTACTGTTTGAGACATTTGATAGAGGGATCAAGCTACTACCCTCAGCCTTCGTGGCAGTGAGCAAAGGAAGAACCCACAGGGAAAAGGGTCCAACTGCAGCTAGCCTCCCTCGGTGTCTGTGGCCACCTTCTGGTACCAGCTGACCTTTCCATCCACAGTGCAGATGTGCCATCACAGGGAGCAGGATGTGATCCAAAGCCATGCTCCCTGCAGAGCCCTAGTGTGGCAAGAGAATAGGGTGGAAAAGGAAGTCAAATTATTGCAGAGAGGAAGATAAGAGCCCCTACACACACACACACACACACACACACACACACACCATGAAACAGCATGAGCAAAATCATCTGCTATGCAAATGACCTGTACAAGTTCTAATTCATGTGCACCAATGTCACTGAGACCACTAAGCATTCTTTTCTTTTGGTTCTGGTTTTGGTTTGGTTTGGTTTGGTTTGGTTTGGTTTGGCTTGGTTTGGTTTGGTTTGGTTTGGTTTGGTTCCGTTCAGTTTGGTTGTGATGGCATCTTCCTAAATTGTTCAAACTACTGGGGAATTTATGATCCTACCTCCAACTCCAAGCAAGTGGAATCACAGGTCCCCACATCCTGCAGGGATGTTGATGCTTAAGATAGATTGTGAGACTTCTTGGTATCTCAAAGCATAAGTTCTTGGACTATTTTCTGAAGCCTTACAGTGTAATAAAGAAAATGGACAAAATATTGCCAGAATTAGTAGGGATAAAGCTGACTATCCCCAGCAGTACTCAGAAGCCAGGCTGGGCCACCCTGTCCTCAAGAGATAACTAAGCAGACAAGTGGTAGAGGAAGTAGCGAGGGGACGTTTATTCGTTGTGGCCACATTGGGGAAAGGAACAAATCAACACAGCCAGTAGCCTCCCAAGTCCATCTTCAGAGTCCAGGAATAGAGGTGGAGAGCTGTGCATAGCTAAGCTGTCCCCATCCAGGTGTGACTCAGCCCACCACTGACCCACCCCTGTCTCAGTTCCAGTCTCTCCTGCAAGGCTGTCTGACAAGTTGTCAGATCCATGTGAAATCTCTTCCTGGGAGACAGGTTCCTCCCTGGCTGACACCAGGCTTTAGCCTTTTCCTTCTCTTGGTGTGAAATTTATGAGGAAATTCTAATTCCTTGGGCTCCATAGTTTCCAGAGCCTGAGAGTCAAAGAGGGGGGAACAGTGTCTCTTCAGAATCCCCTCACTCCTGACACCACAGATACAAAGACCAAAGCAGCTTTCTTTAAAACAAAATCTACCATTTGTCAGGATAAAAGAATGCATTTTTAATAAGGAAAAAATGGAAATGATCTCAACACATTTAAAGGGGGGAATTGTTCGAGGATGAAGTCAAAGGGAAGAATTTGGGTTAGCCTGTAACTATGTCCTCTCAGTGCCTCATCTCATATGAAATGAAGGAAGGCCATTACAGCAGCTGGAAGATTCTTTTTTAAAAAAGTTGCCAGCGACTCAATGACAGCAGTATGAGTACATTTTGGAGGGTCTGGGAGACAGCTCCATGTGTAAAATGTGGCTGTACAAGTGTGAGGATGTGAGTTCAATGCCCAGAACTTGTGTAAATCCAAGTGTGCCATGCACATCTATAATGTCGACACTGGGAACAATGACACAGGCAGATCCTTGGGGTCTCCTGGCCAGCTAGTCTAGCTGTATCTATGAGCCCTAGGTTCTGTGAGAAAACCTTTCTCAAAAAAAAAGAAAATGAAGAAAAACACCCAGTGTCCCTCTCTAGCCTCCACATGCACCTGCACATTCATGTACAGACATGTACGCACAAATAAATAAATATTCTTTTGGAGATTTTTATAATAACTTTTTATTTATCCTTAGATGATTTCATATGTCTGTATAATGTAGTTTGATCATATTTAAGTCCTATTATCTCTGGAAGCTTTCTTCTTCTCAATATGGAGATATTTTAGGGTATTAATTCTCTTAAAGTGTGTGTGTGTGTGTGTGTGTACATATCTGTGTGTGTACATATCTGTGTGTGTACATGAGTGAAGTGCCTATAGAAGCCAGAAGAGAGTGCTTATAGCTGAAGTTACCCTGTTCCTGCCTGGCTTCTGAGGCCCTGCAGCTGCTTGGACCCAAGTAAACACACAGAGGCTTATAATTTTTTTTTAATTAAAACTGTTCAGCTATTAGCTCAGGCTAACTATTGACTAGCTCTTACACTTAAATTAACCCACAATTCTTATTTATGTTTAGCCACATGGCTTGGTACCTTTTCCCAATTCTACCTTCACATCTCGCTTCTCATGGTGGTGGCTGGCAGCGTCTCCTGACTCAGCCTTCCTGTTCCCCTCTCTTTGTCCCACCTATCCTGCCTGCCTGCCTACTGGCCAATCAGCACTTTATTTATTAACCAATCAGAGCAACACAGTCACAACATACAGAGCAATGTCCACAGCAGCCGCTGGATGACAACTTCCCTGGAGCTGATGTGACAGGAGCTTGTAGACTGCCTCGTGTGTGTGCTGGGAACCCAACCCAGGCCTCGGCAAGGACTGGCAGCATGTGCTTCTAACTGCCGAGCCATCTCCCTAGCTCTCAGGTATTAATTTAGAATATACTTCAAAGATTTCATTTTCAACTTAAAATTAAAGCCACAAGTTCAGGGAAATGTGAGTGTGGAAGATATTCAAGGGCCTGCACAAACCTGGCACAATCCTGACTTTCCCCTGATTCATATAGTCCCAGCATGCCTCTGACATCCATACCATATGATATACAGAGGTGTGAATAAGAGACAAGTGGGCTCGATACTCACAGAGACTTCACCTCAGTTTGAAGGGTCTTCACATTTTCTCTCTCTGTCAGCAAGATAATGTGGAACTACTGTTTTTTCAGTCTTTGATTGCTGGCGTGCATGCATGTGCATAAATGGAAGCATATGCATACAAAGCGTGGTGTGGAAGACAGAGGTGTTGGTCCTTTCCCTCTTCTCTGTTCAGGGCCGGGTCTCTTTCTGTTCTCCACTGTGCATACCAGGCTTAGCTGTCCTGTGAGCTTCTGAGGATGCTCCTGTCCCTACCTTTAAAGCATTGAGTTTACAGATGCACACTACTCAAGCAGGCTTTCAGTGGGTTCTAGGATTCTGAATTCACACCCTTATGCTTGTGTGGCAAGATTTTACCCACTAGCCATCTTCCCAACCCTTGTTATTTGCTACCGTTCTTTACCTGATGTCTTGATCCTCCTGATATCCCATCTGGGCAGAACAACTATATGCCCAAGGCATGCAAACTGATGTAATGTCTAAGCTTGATAAGAGAGATTATAGGAAGACACGGTGATTTGTTCAGGTTTAGGGATGGTATCACCTTTCCTAATGCTGGGAACAAAGGGAGACATCGTTAACCAACACATCTTGGTCTCTAGGATAAAAATCCTTTTTTCTTAATATGTCATACTCAGAATAGATGCACTGCATTTGATTAAAATCACTTTTGTAAATGAGGTGACAGTTTAATTTTTGTTGTTCTTAGGAATACTCATGTTGTAGATTACAGAAAACAGTCTGGCTCCCACAATGAGCAAGCAGTTCACAGTAAGAGAGTGACTGAGGGCTCTAAGGAGCTCCTCTAATTAAAACCATGAGTCAAGAATCAGAAGGCAAATATATGTTATTAATAGAAGTTGCTTTTCAGGGGCTAAGATGGTGCTATAGGAAAAATAAACACTATACAGCCAGAGTATCTAAGTTCAAGCTCTGGAACCCACTTAAAAACTGGGCATGGTGGTGTGCATTTGTAATCTCAACACTGGGGAGACATGTGTACACTTGGTGCTCATTGCCCAGCCAGCCTACCCTACATGGAGAGTTCCAGGCCAGTGACAGACTCTGTGTCAAAGAAAAGGTGGATGATGTCTGAGAAATGACACCACAACTGAACTCTGGCCTCTACAGATATGCACACACACGTACATACACATACACACCTGGCACATACATACACCGAAGAAATCCTCCTGCTCCTCTGCCTGCACTAGAAAGACAAGTAAAAAGGAAGCCCAGGGGCACAAGAAGAGACAATGAGCTTCCTCGGTGCTTAGGAAAGTGTTTTGTGAGTGAATTATATGACGTCTCATTCAACACAGTTTCTATTCAGCAGGCTCTGAATTTCAGTGTTTTTAATCAAGCTCCCAGATGCACGGATATTTCTGTCTCGCTGTAGCCAATACTGTGTGACAAGAAGGTAAATCAGTGGCATGGCAAAGAGAGCAATCCAGATGCTTTTGTCACAGGGAGTCTTGAATATGGGGGCACACTCACCGGGAGGAAGACATTTTACAATAAACAGAAAGCTTTCATTGGCGTGTTATTGACATATGTTAATCATAAATAACTGGCTTCACAATGACACCTTCGTGCACACATATCTGTACTTTGACCGTATTAACCCATCACTGTCTCTGATTCCTTTCCACTTCTGCTTGTCTTTTTCCTCGTCCTGACTAATCCCCCTTCTCCTTCCATGTTTGTTTTCTGACCCACTGAGTTTAGTGAGGGTTTCTCTAATGAGCATGGCTGAGGAACTACTCATAGGAGCCTGAGCAACTTTCCAGTGGCTATACCACTGAAGAAAACGCCTCTCTCTCTCTCTCTCTCTCTCTCTCTCTCTCTCTCTCTCTCTCTCTCTCTCTCTCCAACAGAACTGCCAATTGATCATCTGGGAAGGATGGGATCTTATTTGTCCCTACCTCATCCATTATGGAATGATGATGGGCCCAATCTGGCAGGACTTCAGCAGGAAATCCAGAGTGCAGTGGCCATGTTGTGGCAAGGAGGTAGTGTTCCAAAATATCCCTTCCTCTGGCACCCCACTGCACCCCCTTTTCCCCAGTGTCCCCTGGAAATGTTAGCATAGATGTCAAGTATAAGAGTGTGCACTAACAATCAGTATTCTCAGCATTTTTTCCAGTTATGAGTCTCAACCAGCAGAAGGATTCTTAAATGAAGAATGCTCATCCAGCTGCACATGGTGGCAAGACTGTGTTGGAGAAACTGAATATGATTGTATAGATCATTGTAATTCTTTAAATGTTATTATCTGATTTAATGTGGGTATCATCCTGAAATGTGATGTTTATGCTGATGTCTCCAGGGCTTTGTTTATTTTTAGAGTAATTAAGCAGTTGTTTTTATGTTTTCTTTGATATAATTGTCTAAATGGTTCATAATTCTAACTTCATACGTCTTTTAAAAGCATGAGGCTGGAGAGATGATTCAGCAGTTAAGGACAATTCCTGACCCATATGGTTCCCAGCACTGTCATTGGGAGGCTCACAATGGTCTGTCTCTCCAGCTCCAAGGGATCCAACGCCCTCTTCTTGCCTCTGCAGGCATTGCGCTCACATGTTCACACACTGGCATTTTGTATGTATATCATAATTAAAAATAAAATAAATTTTTGAAAAGAGTTTAAGAAGTAATGATTCCTGGCTACCTCCCATGGGGTATGATTCCATTAGTGTGAAGATACATTCAGAGTCCTGGTAAGTTTTAAACCTCCCTGTGTGATTCTAACGGGCACCGCAAGGATGAAAACCCAGGAATTTAACCAAATGCAAGAGAACACGAGGGTTCTATGAAACCATGACATAGGAAAGCCATCCACATAGTGACAGAATCCCAGCAAGAAATGATTTGTGGGAGCCAACCAGCCAACCCAAGCTTATAAAGTTACAGCAAATATCATAAAGGACTAACCAAATCCTTTGATCTCAAAAACTTCTAAAAAACCTAGCTATTTCTTTCCCTTTTCCATTTTCCAAATCAAAGCCTTCGGCAGATTATCTTTAAGCAGGTTTCAAAGAATTCCTGCTGAAATTGAAATGTTGGTAGTTTCCAGGAGATATCAGAAGGAAACCACGTGCAGGGTGCCTGAGTGTCAGAATTACTTATTGATCCTGAGCTTTGAAAGGGAAGAGAGGAAGCAAAGGTCGAAGAAGAGAAAGAGAGGAGAGGGAGGGAGGGGTAAGAGGAAGGGGAGGGAGAAGAAGGAGGGAAGAGGAAAGAGGGGAAGGTCAAGGCACAGTGAGATCCCTTGACATAACATTATTTTTTTCTGAGAGCCAATTTTGATCAGAAATGGTCTAAATGATCTGTTTTTGTGGACAGCAACATCTGAGTCTGCAGGTGAAAGGAGTTATTTTGACGTGAGTTTTGGTTTTCCTTCACAGGTAAGCTACTGAAAGAACCTCATGGAGTTGGGTCAGCCAAACCGCTGAGAAACTCCCAGACAGTAAGATCTAGGAACCAAGACTCCAGACAAGCCTCCTCTCCCCCCAGCCACAAACAGCGCTCCTGAACCCACAGAGCTCTAGGAAATTCCTTCTCTTGAGTGACATGGAAATTTAGCTTGACTCAGCAAAGGGTCCATGATAGGTCCGTCCCTCTAGCTGACACAGTAGATCAATTTATATATAAGGTGGCCAAGCTCCAGGGTCTCAACATCTGTTAGCCAGGAAACAGGAAGTCACCTAGTCTGATGGAAAATCCAGTGAGAATCTAAAAGTAACCAACCTGCTTCTCCCCATGCTGTCCCTTCATTTGGGTTGCCATAGGTACTCAAGGGCCACAGGAAAAGCATTGTCTAAAAGCAATCCCTGGGGCTCAGGAGAGGATCATAAGATGGCTGTGAGTGCTTGTCGCCAAGCATGAGGACCTGGGTGCAATCCTCAGAAGCTTTATAAGATGCTAAGAATGGTGGTGTGCCCTTGTAACTCCAGCACTGGAAGAGTTCTGAACCTCACTGCTGGGCCAGCTTAGTTGAATCAGTGAGTCCTATGCCTTGTCTTAAAAAACAAAACAAGGGCCAGTTGGTGGTGGTACATGCCTTTAATCCCAGCACTCAGGAGGAAGAAGCAGGCAGATCTCTGTAAGTTTGAGGCCAGCCTGGGCTACAGAGTGAGTTCCAAAGCTACACAGAGAAACCCTATCTCTAAAAAAAAAGAAAAAGAAAAAAGGTGGACAGCATCCTGAGGAATGACACCCAAGGTTGACTTCTGACCTCTGCACACATGACACATACATGCATCTGTACTTGCACCCATACACACACACACACACAGAAGATTAGAGTACAGACACATAGACAAAAGACCACATAAAGACAGAAGAGAAAACAGCTTCCATTTGAGGAAGGTGGAGGCCTGAAACAGTACTAACCTTGCTGGCATTTGGATCTCTACCATCCAACCTCCATCACTACAAAAAAATAAACTTCTCTGTTTAAGTCCTCCAGCAAGAAGCAAGTGGGCCAAGATCCAAAGAGCTGGGCAAGAGGAAGATTTAACCTTGTAATTACATATATAGACAAATGGGCACCAGACTCTGGGGTTTGAAACCAGAATATTTTTTAATGCTGAAGAATTCAGAGTTACTTCTTAAATACCATCTTTAAAAGAACTGCTAAAAGATTCAACAATCAAAACTGGCCAAGAAAACATTACATTTCTGCTCAGAATGGTGGATGACATCAGCTCATTTGCAGATTAAAAAGAAGGAGAAAGAGTTATGACTTAGATACTGGTCGTCGTGAGTGGTGGTCTCTCCACAAAGTTCCTGCCAAACGTTGCCTTGTGCCACACTTGGCAAAGCAGGCCAAGCCCTCCAAGTGACAGTAAAGATTGTCACTGCTAAATGTCTGTCAAGCCAAGCCTCCCTTCCTTCAGCAGCCAGTAAACGGCATGAGATCTGCACAGCCCATTTGCTACAACTCAGTGTGACTGGTGTTGGAGTGGTCAGCATTTCCTGGCACCAAGGAGTATCGAAAATGAATTTTTGTTATAAATGCTTCCCAGGAAAGAACAAAATCAGACATCTGTAACCGCCCAACCAAGGCATTTAAGGCACAGCTCACACCCTTCAGGTCCCATAACACTGTCTCTAACCAGCTGCCTTCATCCACAGTGGGCTTTCTTTTGAACATCAGGAATGTTTTAGTGACTGAATTTGACTTAATAGAGAACAAGCAGAAAAAGAGAGAGAGAGAGAGAGAGAGAGAGCGAGCCTGAGTACATCCATTACTACTAGCTGGGGCGGGCGGGGGGGGGGGAGGGAGGGAGTTGAACAATTTACCTAGGCTGGCTAGGCAAAAAGCTCCAAAGATCTTTCTCTCTCCACCTCCTCACTGCTGGGATTCCAAGTGTATTGTTGCCATGAGGACCAGTCTCCAGCAGCTCCAGGATGAGGAGGAGCCTACAGAGTCTGTGGACCTTTGACTTGTCTATCTGAGGAAGTAAAACTTAACTCCCTGGGGCCAACCAAAAAGGGAAACAACGCGCGCGCGCGCACGCACACACACACACACACACACACACACACACACACACACACACACACATCTCCGATGTGTCAGGATCTCACCTAGGGTGCTGACAAGCCTTCAGCAGTCAGAGAAACTGAAGAGGAGATGCAGAGCAGGTGAACTACTGGACAGACAAACAAACACATGAGGACTATTCTGAGGGTCAAAGCGTAGTTCTTCATTTGATTATTCTTTCCGTTGCTTGTTCTACTCTGTTCTTCTGATGTCTCCCTTCTGTCTATCTTGATGTCTTCCTTCTAACTTTCCTTTTACATCTTTGCTGGTGTTTTCTTTCTCTCAGGTTTTTTTTTTTCCCTTACAGTTTATATACTGCAGTATAATCTTTCAAGCCATATAAAAATTACAATGTGGGTACGTTCTATTTTTAAGTGAGTTACAATGAATATAAGTAAAAAACGTGTTTTCCAAATCCCTTATGTGATTAAACATTTTGTGCATCACAGGTGAAAAACGAGTTGTCTCAAGAACCCATGTACGTTCATACCCAAGCAATTTGTTACAGATTAACAGAGTATAAGCAAGTAAGGTATTTTTACCAGCAATTTCTTTTGCTGGCAAACTGCATTTTGCAGTTACAAACAAAGGACCAATCATTTTATTATTTATCTCAAAAGGTACTCGAATAAAAAAATCTTAGCAGAATCACAAATCTAAACTTTTATATATGAAAAACAGTCATCTCTACTATAAATCTTTAGGGCTCGTGGCCTTTTGTCAAAAGGTTTTTTATATCAGGAACTTGAGGGCAGAAATGGATACAAGGGATTAATTATCACCTTCGGTCACCAACCCATCCTAGCAAGAAAAGCACATCAGCTAGTAATAATTGGGCTGTTTTGTTCTTGTTCCCTGACCTTAACTAAACTATGACCCTCACTCAACTACATGCCTTTCTAAAACTTTAGATTGTTTCCTTGGGTTTTTCACCTCAAAGCTATTTAACAAAAACATCTTAATCTAACCTTCAGTCATTTTCAAAGCTTTATTTTAGCTATGATGTACTCTGAAACCTGTGAACACACCTCCCAACATCAAGATTAAAAGAATTTAAGCTATCTGAACTTCTGGGACTCAATTATTTTCCTTAATCACTAGCCGAAGCCACAGCCTATACAGCTCCTCAATAGAAACCCATGTGTTCTAACTGTGTGATACTTCCTTGTTTTATTTTTTTTAGCCCCTGCAGCCTCTGCTTTATCAGAGGCAAGGGCAACATTTTATCCTACCTTTACATATGTCAGTTTTCCCATTAAAGTAACCTTTATCATAATCCCTTACTATATTTATTAAAGACCCTCTGTAAGTGGAGTTTTCTCCGGTTCCACCCAGTCCTGCAGCCACTCAGACCCGACTAAACACAGAGAGGCTTATATTAATTACAAACTGCATGGCTTAATGGCTCAGGCTTCTTGCTAGCTAGATCTTACATCTTAAATTAATCCATTTCTATAAATCTATACCTTGCCACGTGGCTCATGGCTTACCAGTATCTTTACATCTTGCTTCTCATGGCAGCGGCTGGTGGCATCTCCTGACTCAGCCTTCCTGTTCCCAGAATTCTCATCTCTGCTTTTCCCACCTATACTATATTTCCTGCCTGGCTACAGGACAATCAGTGTTTTATTTATCAACCAAATCAGAGCAACAAATTCACAGCATATAGAGCAATATCCACAGCACTTCCCCTTTTCTTTTTTTCCAAAAGGAAGGTTTTAACTTTAACATAGTAAAATTACATATAACAAAACAATTATCAAGCAAGAATTATAGTTATAATATCTAGTCTATTTGTATTTGGCAAAATTAAAGAAGGTGTCCTATCTATCCTATATTTGCGAGTCTAAGGTTCCATATCTAACTTATCTTTTATCATAACTATGGAAGTTATAACTATCTTGTCTTCAACTACATCAAAGACTTCAAAAGGATATAATATTACCTGAGAACTGGGAGAAGGATGCAAGCAACTCTATGAAGTCTTGTGAGAGTAGACAGAGACAGTTGGCAGCCAGAACAGTCATCCAAAGTTCCTCTGTAAAGTTGGAGCATCTGTCTTCAGCCCACAGGCCTAGAGTATCTCAGTCATTTCTCTCTGTGTCCTTTAGAATGTCTGGCAGTTTCCTCGGCAAAGCAGGAACCTGAAGGACCATTTTGCCAAGCAAAGTTCAGTGGTCACCTTCCTATGGGTCCTGCATGTCCAGTTGATCAAGCAGTCCAGGCAAGAACAGTTTCTTGCCCAAATGGCTATTTTTGCCAAAAAAGGATAAGCTCCACATGAAGTGTCTTCGACACCCATCCTCTTCTCTAAAGTAAATCAGGTGCTGCCAGGAGCAGACATGTCTCACTGACCAGAAGTCTAAAATTTTAAAACATTTTAAATGCCATATTCTGTAGGTCTTTGAAGTGTTTGAATATTACCTACCTAATTGAATTATATCTCTGTATACCTAGAAAACTTAACATTACTATAAGTTTGACTATCATAGAAGACTAACTATTAATTTGTATTTTTTAATTATCCATTAGAACCTAAATGAGTTACATAAACATAATATCTCAAACAAGATTAAAAATATATATACAGTATAACAAAATTAAGTTTAAACTTGTATCAATAAACTAAAATCCATAGCAATGTAAAACATTTATAAACAAGTTGTTGCTCTTTAAATGTAGGTTCATTAATCTACCCTTTCATCCTAATATATCTCTACTATCCCCTTTTCTTCTTTAGAAAGAGATTGCATTTATAATCAATCTGCTTTAAATAAAAAATATTGTGGTTTTTTTTTTCTGTCCCACACCAGAGGGCTCTTTTGATATGGGGCAGAAGAATCTCTCAGCTTTTTTTTTATTTTTATTTTTTAGCAATATGCTTGGGTTTAGAGAACACTGAACCAATTCCATCTCCAAAGCCAGTTTGGTATATTTGGAAATTTGGGTGTAGCTTCTCATACTACTTCCTGCTGGATGAGGGTGCTGTATTCTTATGGGGACATAAAGAAAATTTTAAGCTTATGGAGTAGTCCATGAGGCTGTATTGTCTGAGCCAGTTGCCTTGAAACCATTCTGGATGTTGGATCATCTGGACCATGGTGTCATCAGAGACCTTTCAAGGGTTCTTGGCTGGTCAAACCTGATGTATCATAATCTGGAACAAATCCATAGCCTGTTGCTTTCTGTGGAAACAAAAGCAGAACCTCCTTTCCAAAGCAACAAATCCTTAAATCCAAATTTTTAAGTCAAGGTACCTTTAAAAATATACATATTGGTTTAACTAAGCCACCTTTACAATCAAATGTCTTTCTGCAGTTAAAAATCCCAAAGACAATACAATCCAGATTCTCTGTGTGATATACATCTTTATGTGGCTTATTTTTTATATTGCTTTTACTTTCTCTTTAAAGACTTTATTTTTTAAAACTATCTATTTCTTTATATAACTGCATATATTACTTTTTTTCTCTTCAAAACCTACGTACATTTTTACACACATTGTAAACTGCTTAGAGGTTTATCCCATCTGAATCTGTCTTATTGTGAATCTATTGCTTTAAACTGCAGCATTCTCTGCCCATCTCAGATTCCCAACATGGCTGGGGTATGTTTACTGCAAGCTCTAGGTCTGGAAGCCATGTGTACCATCAACTCTCAGAAGTAGTGGGTCTATGCTTCTATCAAAGCAGTGTGTAGCCCAGAAACCTCTTTTTTATTTATTTATTTATTTTTTGTCTGTACTAGCAAAAGCTAAATCCACCATGCAGTGTAATGTGTGGCTTGCAGATGCCCCATTCCCACCAAAATTCTACTTGCACTGACACTATTATTGTATAAAATCTTTGCTTCAGTTAAACAGTAAAGCCTAGGAAGAAATCCTAGTAATCAACAGGTAGAATGAGATATTTCCATGAGATAAAGGTACTACATTACAGGCAGTGGGGCTCTCCCCCCACCCATTCACACCATGCCAGATACCAGAGAAAAATGACAGTGGCAAACATGCAAAGACACAGCAGTAGCAAGAGACATTTTGGGGTCGAAGCCCTCAGGGACTTGCCTATCCAAGATTTACCCATCAGAGCTTTGCCTCCTGGTGGGCCAACCTCCTCAACTTCAATGGCCACCTGCTGCTCTTCTGAAATGGCCACAGACACAAGTATGTACAGCACACCCTGCTTTTCACATGGCTTCTGTTGGTCAAACTCAAGTGCTTCCCTGAAAAGTTTTGCGCTATCACTTTTGATTTAAAAAATTGAGGCATTTCCCACTACTTTGGCCATCTTTAGATATGAAAATATCCAATACAGTCATCATCAGAACATCAACCCAGCCCAATGTGGTATTAAGTTGTTACTAATGGAGTGTCCCTTGTCTCACATCCAGCAAACACCTTGGCTTGAAAGGCCCTCTCTGGTCACCACAGGTGTTTGAAGTCCAGTCTTCCTCTCCTGTTGTTTTCTGGGGAAAGTCTTTCCTTCTGGGAAATTTCTTAGAAAAAGCACTAACTCTGAACTTCAGGTTTATTGCTTCAAACAATCCTTTTCTACACCTGACTCTTATTTCTGCTTCCAGGATCTGTTTCCAAGTTATCTTAAGTAAGCTCTCATGAAGTGACTTTGCTGAGCAGGAACCACAAAGGGGATTCGGGCATCCCCTTCAGAATAGATCTATATCTTCCCCGACAATATGCTCCTTCAGTATTGCCAGGTAATGACTTCTAGAAAAAGGAGAGTCAGACTGGTTTTTTTTTTAGGGGTGTGGTCCCTGGTAGGCTGCCTACATTCATGTGCATATGGGCAGCACTAATTGGACTCAGTGGGTTACTAATAACAATAATAATGAGAAATAAAAAGAGGCCATGAAGTTGAAAGGAGGAGGAATCGATGCAGGAGACAGAAGAGGGAGTTGGAGTGAGGTCATGGTGGATGCATATGATCAATATACATTGTATAAATATATAGAACTTTCAAAGAATAAACTATGTTTTTAAACCAGATAGTGGAATACACTATTAAACCCAGTACTTGGGAGGCAGAGGCAAGTAGATCTCTATGAGTTAGAAGCCAGCCTAATGTACATAATGCATTCTGGGCCAGCAAGAGCTACATAGTTAAATTCTGTCATTATATCATTGTGTGTGTGTGTGTGTGTGTGTGTGTGTGTGTGTGTGTGTTTAAGAGGACACAAAACTGGGAGAAGGAAAGGGATAGGATCTTGGAAGAGTTGGAGGGGGAAAAGATGGTGAATTAAAAATACACTGCACATATGGAATTCTCAAAGAATAAAAAAATACTGTATTTGAAATTAAAAAAAAAGAATATGTTCCTTGGTCTCATTATTAGCAGAGTCTCAACTTCCCCTCAGCACAGCCATTCTTCAGTGTTACTGTCTCAGAACTGCTGGTCAGCCACAATCTCAGCCACCTGTCTTCATTCATTGTAGACAAGGGTCAAATAACCATGTCTGAATCTCCCAGGTGCCAAGAGATGTGGCTAGACCTTCTGAGTAGTTTCTGCAAACTCCTTCCCTTCATTTGGTCTCAAATATGAGAGGAAGGCCAGAGAAATGGCTTGGAAGGTGAAAGCACTTGCCATGCAAGTCTGGCAATCCAAGTTTGATTCCCAGAACCCATGGTGGAAGGAGAGAATGGACTTGAAGCAATTGTGACTTCTCCCTGTGCCATGGCACACATACACATACTCCCAAGCACATTTATACCATGCATATGCACACACAATAACAATAATAAAGTTTTGATGTATGGGAGTAGAAGAAATGCATACAACCTTCACTCTCTGCCAAGATATAGACTCCCCTATGGATGGTGGACATGGGTGATGGGCTAAGAAGGAGCCAGCTCCACAGCCTCTTCACATGTCCTTCCCAGGTGGCCTTGTCTAACACGCTGTCCTCTAAGACTGGATGCTTGGCAGGATTTGCTTTGATTTTGACTTTGGAATCATTGCTGAAAATCTGAGACAAGGGGAAGAGTGACATTGAACAACTTATGACTCTTCTATATGTATGAGTCCTAACAAAATTATCTTTTTTTTAGTACCACAACCTGTTAAACTTTGGCAAGATAAAAATTTAGAGAAAATAAAGCAAGTAGAGAAAAACATATAATTTGTAACCACAAGTTCTTTACAAGCTAATTGAGACTGTTGTAGAAACTTAAGAAACATAGCCGGGTGGCACGCCTTTAATTCCAGCACTCAGGAGGCAGAGCTGAGCGGATCTCTGTGAGTTCAAGGCCAGCCTGGTCTACAGATCGAGATCCAGGACAAGCACCAAAACGACACAGAGAAATCCTGTCACCAAAAAGAAAAAAAAAGGAAGAAAGGAAGAAACTCTAATCTGTACAAATGTTTCCTCTCTTTGGAAGTCAATGTTCAATTCTCTAGATGATCTCCAACAGCTGAATGATAGTGGTACTGGCTAGCCTGGACTTGCTGCATGGATGGTGGACATCATCCTTATTATGAGCATGTGTTATTCTCCTGAGAATCAAGGATTGTACTAAAACCTATAAACAGAAATAATAGGAAAAGCTAATCTGGGCCAGCCAACAAGATGGTTCAGTGGGTGGGTAAAAGTGGTTTCAACAAGACATGTCCACCATGGGCTCTTATATCCAAATATTTGGTATTCAGTTGGTAGCACTATTTAAGAAGGTTATGGAGCCTTTAGGAGGTGGAGCCTTCCCGGAGGAAGTACATCACTAGAGGTAAGCTTTGAGGGTTTATAATCTCTCCCTACTTCTTTTTCTCTGTCTTTACTTCCTGTGTGCAGATGAAGTGTGATCTCTCTGCTTCCTGTTCCTGCTGCTATACCTCCCCTCCATCCCTCTGGAACTGTAGATTAAAATTAACCTTCATTTCTATAAATTGCATTTGATCGGGATATTTTACCACAGCAACAGAAAAATACTAAGGCATAGCTCAAGCCTTGTGACCTAAGTTCAATATCTGGGACCCAAGTCAAAAGACAGATGTGATGGCACACATCTGTAATCTTGGTACCGCTATGGCAAGGTGGGAGGTGGAGACTGGATAATCATCCAGAAACACACGAGCAGCCTAGCCTGGAGTACTATCATGGCTGAAAGAGCAGCGGTCCTGCCTTAATAAAGTGGAAGGAGAGAACCAACTCCTATTAGTTGCTCTTAGACCACCACACAAGCAAGCACTGTGGTATGTGTTCTCAGAGTCACACATCACACTCAATCACATACAGCAACAGTAATAATAATTTTTATTTTTTTAAGGAAAAAACAGTTTGTGAGGAAGAGAGCATGGCAGCACACAAACACACATGAAGAGAAGAAACTAAGAACTTCTGTCTCCCAGTTATCCCCTACTGACGGGCTGTTTCTCTGCCCTTTGTGTCTCTGACATCCCCTGCATCCTCATACAAGTCATCTGCTTTTAATTTCAATTAACCGAGGTTAGTTTCTGTTTCTGCAACCCAATTATCCACGTGATACAGAATAGATACACGAAACAGAATTGTGAGCACAGCATCAGCAAATAGATAGTGCCATCAATTAGAGAAGTCATCACAGAACTCAGTACCAGTGGTAGTCCTGAGAGATGAGCAGGATGGAAATATCCCAAAGAGGAAACAATGTGATCTAAAGCAGAAATGAGGACTTGATACTCAGCTGAGGAGTCTGGAGTACCAGGTGAACTCACTGGAGAGAAAATTAAAGAATGCTTGGTAACATTCTAAGGAAGCTGCAATATTAAAAAAGAAAAAAAACTCGTGGCCATGTTGCAGAAGCTGCAGTCAGCAAGGGAGCTCATGGAATACAGCCCAGAGGATAACAGCTACTCTGGGTCCATCCTGGAGAGACAAAGGCCTGGAAGGATTGTTTCCAGAACATTCTTTGCTTCTGTTGTGCTTTCTCCTGCATGCTGCTGCCATGGCCCTGCTGCATCTGTCATGGTGTGATTACTATTGGAAATGATCATGATCCCACTATATCTAATATATTGTGATTACTATGTGAAAGGATCCCACTGTATTTAGTATAGTGTGATTATTTCTTGGGAAAATCTCACTCCTCACTGGGCAGTTTACTTGCAGCTCATAATGAAGATGATTTTTATAAGAGCAATGATGATTAGTTAGATCTGTGGTTTAACTGGACTTTCTAAGTGAGCCTAAAAGATACAGGTGGTTAAGACAGTAAAGATGATTAGGGAAATGGTGTACAATTCTGCCAGTTGCTCTAATAAGAGATACAAAAAAAGGGGGCAAAAATAGGCTAAAAGTCACCTTCCCCTTTGTTAGAGGTGAGATTTGCAGAGGATGAAAAATAAGAACAAGGAAGTCTCACACATTATAGACCCATGAATTCTGCCTGTGGAAAAACAGGCTGATGATTAAAGAAAGCAATTATGTCCCTGCACACAAGGTTAGGCCAAGTTCCTTGGTTGTGTAGCTTACAGAATTAACCATAGGGCCCTGTACGCACCTTGAAAAAACAAAGTTGTGAAAGGAAATTAAATGACCCTGTTGTGTGTAAAGGAAAATAGATGGTGTACTCACCACTCGTTTAAAGTTTCTCTAGAGTAAAAAGCAGAAATCTGCTATACTGAACCACGGCTGTCCGCCAGTACAAAAGGAACTGGTTGAAATATTCTTAGCTTAAAACTTTGCTAATCAATCATAAAAGAGTCATTGCTTAACTTGTGATCTTAATGGGATTTCTTCTTATGTAAAGATATCAATTTGTTTTTGGAAAATATGTAACTTGTGGTTGTGAGGTAATTTTTTTCTTGTGTAGAAATCTTTGTCTTAGGAGGTATAAGAAAAAGAAGAAAAAGGGATAAGAAAAAATAAGAGATAGACTAAGGAGGAAAGATATAAAGGGAAACATCAGGGAAGGAGTAGAAGGGAAAACATCAGAAAAGACAAAAAAGGGAAAAAACTAGGAAGAAAAAAGAAAACAACAGGGTAAAATAATGGAAAAGAGAAAGAACAGTCGGAAGAGCAACCAGCAGAGAGAAAAATAAAATGAAGAATTAAGCTTTGGCCCTCAGATAAAGTTCCCATGTGTGTCTGTGCGTCTGTCCAGTAGTCCACATCTCCTCCCCAGTTTCTCTGACCTGCTGGGGGCTGGGCCCCTTGGCAGCAGGTAACAGGCTAGGGTCTATGCTGCAGATGTTCCATGATGAGTTTCGAGAAGGAATGAGAGAGGAAGGGGATTGGATTTAGGAAAGCAGCTTCAAAGCTGTGGTCATGTGATGTTTACACTGTCACCTTGGCAAGACCTAGAACCATCTAAGGAAGGAGCCGCTGACCATGCCTATGAGGGATTTTCTTGACTGGTTAACTGTGGTAAATAAACCGAAGAATGTCGACTGAGTACCAGCCCTCATCTCTCTGCTTCCTGACTGGATGCCGTGTGACCCTCTGCCTCAGGCTCCTGCTGCCGTGGCTTCCCCACAATGAGGGGCTTTACCCTCAAACTGTGAGACCAAATGAGCCCCTCTTTCCTTTACTTGTTTGGCTGGGTATTTCGTCAAAAGTAGTTAAGACAGGTAGAAACCTATGAAATGATAATGCGGGGCCAGTCTAGGAGAGTAGTAATTAGAATAACGGAGAAGAGGTGAGGAACAGTTTGACACTACCGGGCTAAACTCCAAGTGAAGAGGAAGGGTCCCATCATAGAAACAAATCCAGATTTAAATTGTGCTTAGCGAGACTGTATCCTAGCCACGCCCTAGCCCATCTAGATAGAAGCTGTTGGCTTGGTACAGTAGACCATGGTGCAAGCTGACGCATGCTGGGCGTGTGTTGTTTCGTAATGAGCAGCATCTTCTCCCAGCCTTTGGTACCAGTTCTAACTTCCCTTCTGCTTGCTGTAACAAAACGCTAACACGAAAGAGCGACTTTGGGAAAGAAATGGTTTATTCAGCTTACACTTCCAAATCACAGTCAATCCTTGAGCGAATTCAGGGCAGGAACTCAGGCAGGCAGAAGCTTAGAGCGGAATCCGTTGAGGAATGCTGATTGCTGGCTTGTCTGCTCGCTCA
This sequence comes from Onychomys torridus, assembly GCF_903995425.1. Classification (NCBI taxonomy): domain Eukaryota; kingdom Metazoa; phylum Chordata; class Mammalia; order Rodentia; family Cricetidae; genus Onychomys; species Onychomys torridus. Next base: position 71,545,565 of record NC_050453.1, read on the forward strand.
CTCAGTCTTATTTCTACCCGCCGGAGCCACGTGCCCAAGAAATGGCGCCACCCAGAGCGAGCTGGATTCTCCTGCATCAATTAAGAGTCAAAACAATCCCTTGAGGACAGATCTGCAGACCAAGCTGATAAAGACATAACTCAACTGAGGCTCTTTTTTCAAATGGCTGTATGTTGTGCCAAGTTGACAGTTGATGCTAACTAGAACAACAGCACTCCAGCTTGGGGGAGGAGGGTACTTGTTTGTTTCGCTATGAAATTGAGTCAGGAGGCTCTCCAAAACTCCAGGCTCTAAGTCATGTGACAGAAATGCCAAAGGGTATACACCATTTCTCTCTTAGAAAGAGACGTGCAAAGCAGAGCCATATTCTGTAGTCTAGAATTAAAGAGTAGAGTTTATTAAATTCCCACCATAAATTCACCTGCTGTGATTTCCCACTCCAAGTCACACAGGCTTGCTACTCAAGATGCTCAATGAGCAACAGAAAGCGACTACAAAATCAATCTCCTGGTTTTTTCTTTTTGTTCTTTCTTTTTTTTTTTTTTGGCATGTGACTGAGTGTGTTTACATACTGGTGTGTGTGTGTGTGTGTGTGTGTGTGTGTGTGTGTATGTGTGTGTGTGGATGGGGGGGGGGACAGTGCATGTGGAGGCCAAAGGACAAAGTCAACCATTCCTCAGGTACCATACATCTTGATTTTGGTTTTGGTTTTGGTTTTGATTTTGGCTTTTGATTCCAGGTCTCTCCTTGACCTGGAACCCATTGATTTGGCTAAGCTGATTGGACAGTGAAATCTGTCCAGAAATCTGTCTCTGTCCACATAGTGCTGGAATTGTGGGTTGTTTTGTTTGTTTGTTTGTTTGTTGTGTTTTTTCTATTTAAAATCAACTCCAGGTCCTCATGCTTTCAAGGCAGGCACTTTACTGAGATGTCTCCCCGACTTCAATAGAATTAAGCTTTCAAACACCCTCCTCCAATACTTGTACTTCATAGACTGTGTAACACTAGACCACTTAGTGTTAAATACCACTGTGAAACTTTAACCAACGTCATAACCTCACTGTGACTCATCATCTTCATCTGCAAAATGGCCATAACAATTACTCCGACTAGAAAGGAATTCTGTCTGACTTGGTTAGCTTTAAATGACAACTTGAGACATCCTAGAGTCATCAGAAAAGGAATCTCGACTGAGGTATGCCCAAGTCAGACTAGCCTGTGAGCATGTCTGTGGGGGATTGTGTCAGTTAGTAATGCAGGAGGGCCTAGCCCACCGTTGGGAGTGCCATTTCCTGGTCAGGTGGTCCTAGGATGTATAAGACATTAGCTAAAATGGGCCTATGAAAGAGCCAGTACATTGCTCCATGATCCCTTATGGTCCTATCCTGACTTCCTTTGTTAATGGACTATAAACCCTTTCAAGCCCGAAGTTGTTTTGGGTCATGGTTTTTGACTCTACAACAGAAAGGAAACCAGAACACTATCTTGGTTACTTTCCCTGTTGCTATAAAAAAAATACCTTAACAAAATGGGGGGGGGGGGAGCTTTATTTTTGGCTCACAAGTCAAGATTACAGTCCATCACTGGAGGGCGGTCATAGCAGCAGAGGTCTGAGGGAGCTGGTCATACCACATCCTCAGTAACAAAGCAGAGAGAAGTGAGTCCATGTGCTCAGCTAACTTTCTCTTATTATAAAGTCTAGGATCCTAGTCCAAGGAATGGTGCCGCCCACAGTGAGTAGGTAAACCCACTTTAGTTAATCAAGGCAAATCCTCCTCACAGGCAAACCCACAGAGCTGTGATTTTAGATCTTATCAAGTTGACAATTGAGATTAAACACCACAGATGCTTATAAAGAAGAGATAGCTGAAGACTCAGGAAGTGTTCAAAGGATGGTTACATATATAGATACATCTCAAAAAAAGTCAGTAAAAAAAAGCATTTGAATGTGATTCCTGGTTTTGCTTGAAGGAGCAGCTCAGCTTCTCACTGGGTGTGACTCACAGGGCAGAGAGCTTCCCCAGCACACAGGGGAATGCCCCAGTATCAATCCCCAGCACATTATTACATGAACTGAGCATGACAGCACACGGCTATAATCCCAGTACCTGATAGGTAGAGGTAGGAAGATCAGACTTCAGCATTACCATTGATTACATAACAAGTTCAAGGCTAGCCTAGGCTACATGAGAACCTGTCTCAAATAAAAACAGAAGTCGTCATAAAAATACCACTTATACTTAAAGGCATTATTCTTTAATGGCATAGTGTTCTTTTTTGAAGGAAATTGTGGATATATTCCACCTTGAGTTTAGTCCTATCGAACGTTTATGAGAATATTGTATAATCTGTTTCATGCTGACAAAGAATATTGTGTAACTTTGCTTGCTTTTGGTTTCCATATAGAAATCTTAGAGCCAAGATCAATGAGAAAGTGTTAAATTAGCAAGTCCTAGGTGCCTGGGAACATCTATTCCTGTTGTTTCCTTTAAAGGGTGAGCTTTGCTGTTAATTTTAATCCAACTCTTACATATCATAATGAATCTCAGATAAGAGCTAACATTCTTTCATAAGGAGGAGTTTAAAAATTAAGGACATTTCAGGGATGGCAAATGAGCAAAAGGCAGCCCTCGTTCTCTTTGAAGCTCTTACAGAAGAAGCTATCTGTCCAACAAGTCAATCAGTTGCCTGAGGTACCTTAGAAGGGCTCCGTGTGTGTGTGTGTGTGTGTGTGTGTGTGTGTGTGTGTGTGTGTGTTTATTTGTATGTGGTGTGTATATGTGTGGGGTGTGTGCATGGTGTGTGTGTGTATGTGTGGGGTGTGTGTGTGGGGTGTGTGTATATGCGTGGGGTGTGTGTGTATATGTGTGGTGTGTGTGTGGTGTGTATATGTGTGATGAGTGTGTGTGTGTGGTGTGTGTATGTGCATATGTGGTGTGTGGTGTGTGTGTATGTGTGTGTATATGTGTGGTGTGTGTGTGTGGTGTGTATATGTGTGATGAGTGTGTGTGTGTGTGGTGTGTGTATGTGCATATGTGGTGTGTGGTGTGTGTGTGTATGTGTGTGTATATGTGTGGTGTGTGTGTGGTGTGTGTATATGTGTGGTATGTGTGTGTGTGTATATATGTGGTGTGTGTGTATGTGTGTGTATATGTGTGGTGTGTGTATGTGGGGTGTGTGTGTGGTATTTGTGTGTGTGTGTGTGGTGTGTGTGTATATGTGTGGTGTGTGGGTGTGTGTATGTGTATGTATATGTGTGGTGGGTGTGTGTATATGTGTGATGTGTGTGTGTGGTGTGTGTGTGTGGTGGGTGTGTGTGGTGTGTGTGTATATGTGTGGTGTGTGTGTATGTGTGTGTGTGTGGTGTGTGTGTGTGTGGTATGTGTGTGGTGTGTGTGTATAGGTGTGGTGTGTGGGTGTGTGTGGTGTATATGTGTGGTGTGTGTGTGTGGTGTGTGGTATGTGTGGTGTGTGTGTGTATATGTGTGGTGTGTGTGTGTATGTGTGGTGTGTGTGTATATGTGTGGTGTGTGTGTGGTGTGTGTGTATGTGGCATGTGTGTGGTGTGTGTGTATATGTGTGGTGTGTGTGTGTGTGTGGTGTGTGTGGTGTGTGTGTATATGTGTGGTGTGTGTGTATATGTGTGGTGTGGATGTGTGTGGTGTGTGTATAAGTGTGGTGTGTGTGTGTGTGGTGTGTGGTGTGTGTCTGGTGTGTGTGTATGTGTGGTGTGTGTGTATATGTGTGGTGTGTGTGTGTGGTGTGTGTGTATAAGTGTGGTGTGTGTGTGTGTGTGTGTGGTGTATGTGTGTTTATGTGTGGTGTGTGTATGTGTGGTGTGTGTATGTGTGGTATGTGTTTATATGTGTGGTGTGTATGTGTGGTGTGTGTGTGTGTGGTGTGTGTATGTGTGGTATGTGTTTATATGTGTGGTGTGTATGTGTGGTGTGTGTGTATAAGTGTGGTGTGTGTGTGTGGTGTTTGTGTGTGTGTGTGTGGTGTGTGTGTATATGTGTGGTGTGTGGGTGTGTGTATGTGTATGTATATGTGTGGTGTGTGTGTGTATATGTGTGATGTGTGTGTGTGGTGTGTGTGTGTGGTGGGTGTGTGTGGTGTGTGTGTATATGTGTGGTGTGTGTGTATGTGTGTGTGTGTGTGGTGTGTGTGTGTGTGTGGTATGTGTGTGGTGTATGTGTATAGGTGTGGTGTGTGGTATGTGTGGTGTGTGTGTGTATATGTGTGGTGTGTGTGTGTGGTGTGTGTGTGTGGTATGTGTGTGGTGTGTGTGTATATGTGTGGTGTGTGTGTATGTGTGTGGTGTGTGTGTGTGGTGTGTGTGTGTATGTGTGGTGTGTGTGTGGTGTGTGTGTATATGTGTGGTGTGTGTGTATATGTGTGGTGTGGATGTGTGTGGTGTGTGTATAAGTGTGGTGTGTGTGTGTGGTGTGTGGTGTGTGTCTGGTGTGTGTGTATGTGTGGTGTGTGTGTTTATGTGTGGTGTGTGTATGTGTGGTGTGGTGTGTGTGTGGTGTATGTGTGTGTGTGTTGTTTGTGTGTATATGTGTGGTGTGTGTGTGTGGTGTGTGTGTATAAGTGTGGTGTGTGTGTGTGTGTGGTGTGTGTTTATATGTGTGGTGTGTATGTGTGGTGTGTGTGTATAAGTGTGGTGTGTGTGTGTGGTGTATGTGTGTTTATGTGTGGTATGTGTATGTGTGGTGTGTGTGTAGTGTGTGTGTGTGGTGTGTGTGTGGTGTGGTATGGGTGTGTACATGTGTGGTGTGTGTGGTATTGGTGTGTACATGTGTGGTATGTGTATGTGTGTGTGTGGTATGGGTGTGTACATGTGTGGTGTGTGTAGTATGGGTGTGTACATGTGTGGTGTGTGTGTGTATGGATGGATGTGTGTGTGTGTGTGGTGTGTGTGTATATGTGTGGTGTGTGTGTGTGGTGTGTGTGGTATGGGTGTGTACATGTGTGGTGTGGTGTGGTGTGTGTGTGTGTGTGGTATGGGTGTGTACATGTGTGGTGTGTGGGTGTGTGTGTGTGGTATGGGTGTGTACATGTGTGGTGTGTGTGTGTGTGGTATGGGTGTGTACATGTGTGGTGTTGTGGTATGGGTGTGTACATGTGTGGTGTGGTGTGTGTGTGTGTGTGTGGTATGGGTGTGTACATGTGTGGTGTTGTGGTATGGGTGTGTACATGTATGGGGTGTGTGTGTGTGTGTGGTATGGGTGTGTACATGTGTGGTGTGTGTGTGGTGTGTGTGTATATGTGTGGTGTGTGTGTATATGTGTGGTGTGGATGTGTGTGGTGTGTGTATATGTGTGGTGTGTGTGTGTGGTGTGTGTGGTATGGGTGTGTACATGTGTGGTGTGTGTGTGTATGGGTGTGTACATGTGTGGTGTGGTGTGTGTGTGTGTGTGTGTGTGTGGTATGGGTGTGTACACGTGTGGTGTGGTGTGTGTGTGTGTGTGTGGTATGGGTGTGTACATGTGTGGTGTTGTGGTATGGGTGTGTACATGTATGGTGTGTGTGTGTGTGTGGTGTAAGCCAGAGGATAACCTCAGCTGTCATTCCTCAAGTGCCCTCCTCCTTGCTCTTTGAGTCAGGGTATCTGTCACTGGTCTAGAACTCATTTTCAGCTAGGCTGCCTAGGCGGCATGTCCACCTGTCCCTGCCCCTTCCATCACACTTCAGCAGGAGCAGTCACCACGCTGTCTCCCCCTGATGCCTGGAGTGAGCAAGATAGGAGATGGGATGTGCAAAGAGAAAACCAACAACAGAAAAGGGAGCAGCAAGTGCCCCGACACCCCTTCTGCCCATGTCGCCCTGCATTCCCACCTTCTCTAACAGCAAGGCCAGGAAGAGGTTTATCATCCAATCCTTGCAATTTACTTTGTAATAAACCTTCCAGAAAAGTGGTGGTTAGACATGCTTCACCTGGTAAGGATAACACATTTGATTTCCCTGTCCTCTCCCTCTCCCTCTCTCTCTCCCTCCCCCTCCCCCTCTATCTCTATGGGGAGGGTGTTTCTCTGTTGTGGGGGCAGGAGAAGGAATACACCTGTTTGCATGAGTGCTCATATGTACATGAACATGCAGAGAACAGAGTCAGGTGTCTTCCTCAAGTCCCTTCCATGTTATTTTTGAAGCAGATTCTCTCACCGAACCTAGAATTTACCTATTTAGTTAGAGTACATGCTGGTGAGCTCTGGGATCCTCTTATATCTACTTCCCCAGCTGTAGTGAATGAAAACAGCCCCCATACACTCATAGGGAGTGGCGTTATTTGAAGAATTAGGATGTGTGGCCCTGTTGGAGTAGGGGTGGCATTATTGGAGGAAGTGTGTCACTGGGATGGGCTTTGAGGTTTCAGAAGCTCAAGCCGGGCCCAGTGGCTTACTCTTTCTTCCTGTTGCCTGCCAATATGGATGTAGAATTCTCAGCTCCTTCTCCAGTACTGTATCTGCCTGTGAGCCACCATGCTTCCCACCATGATGATAATGACCTCTGAAACATAAGCCAGCCCCAATTAAATGCTTTATAAGAGTTGCTGTGGTCATGGTGTCTCTTCACAGCAATAGAAACCGGAACTAAGACACCAGTACTGGGACTAGAAGCATATAACACCATGCCTCGCTATTGCACGTGGGTCTTAGAGATCTGACCTCATGTCCAAATACCCATGCTTCCAGTGGTTAGAAACTAGGATTTCCAGGATTTTAGAATCTTATTTAAGAATGAAATAAAGGTAACATACAGATTGCAAAGTCAAAAACTTTAAAACAAACAATAGTACAGACCATAAAGGAACATTGTCAAGACCAACTGTGGGCCACATGAATGAGGGTACCCAAGAGCCCTGATTTTGGTTCTGAGCAACCTTTCATGGGTTAAATAAAAGGAAGAGTTTGGTCACTGAGGGGCATAGAAGAGGTAGTATTCTGCCTTAACTGACAGACTAAGTTATGTAACCATTTATCTATTTCTCCTGTCTCCTCTCATAAATGCATCTAATTTTAATCATGCACATGCCTAATTATGCAAAGGAGTAAGATGATAAATAGGTGATTTTCTACAGACGTTCTCTTTGAGGACACAGTTTGCCTTACTATTCACGTACCCAAAACCAGATTCACCTTCCTACTCTCCTGCCTAGACATAAGCATAATATGACTAAACAGAATCTAAGTTTGATGTTCACTAAGGAAAGTAGAAACTTATTGCATTGTTTAAAGTCAGGTAGATATGAGCTTGATGCAGATGGGAGTCCTGGGCTGCTAACAGGTTGCCAGCTACATTGTTAATAGAGGAGTACATGCAAAATTCACAGGTGAGAGTGCCAGGCTGCCAGGTGTGTTGTTAGAAGAAGGAGGTGTCAATGACAGAGAAATGGATGAGATCTACATGAACAACCTGGACGAGAGTGGGAGAAATGAAGGGCAAGGTTTGAGGGAAGGGAGCCTTGGGGGAGCAGGAGATCACAGCTGGATCAAGAACAGAAAGGGAGAACAAGGAATGGTAGACCATGATGGATGAGGACCACATGAGAACAGGAGTGGGCAGAGTGCTGGAGAGGTCCCCTGAGGTCCATAGTGATGCATCCTCTGTAGACTGCTGGCAATGGTCGAGAGAAAGCCTGATCTGACCTAGTCTGGTGATCAGATAGCTAAAAACCCTGACAGTCGGGCTGAAACTCTCATCCAATAACTGATGGAAGTGGATGCAGAGATCCTCAGCCAGGACCCAGGTGGAGCTCCGTGTGTCCAGTTGTCAAGAAAGAGGAGGAACTGTAAGAGCATGAATTGTTGAGACCAAGATTGGAAAAAGCACAGTGACAAATAGCCAAACGAATGGAAGCCCATGAATTATGAACCAAAGGCTATGGAGCTCCCAACTGGATCAGGCCCTCTGGATAAGTGAGTCAATTGAATAGCTTGGACTGTTTGGGAGGCATCCAGGCTGTGGGACCAGGACCTGTCCTTAGTGCAGGAGCTGGCTGTTTGGAACCTTGGGCTTACAGAGGGACACTTTGCTCAGCCTGGAAGGAGGGGACAGGACCTGCTGAATCCTGGTTGAATTGAATCCCCAGGGGAGTCTTGGTCCTGGAGGACATGGGAATGGAGGGGAGGGGCTGGGGGGAAGGTGGGGGTGAGGGCGGGAGGGGGGAGGACAGGGGAACCCATGGCTGATGTGTAAAATTAAAACACAAATATAATTTTTAAAAAAAGAAGGGAAAAAAAAGAAGAGGGGGGTGTGCATCACCCAAACCCTGGAGTCTCCAGTTGCTAAACTACTCCCTGGGTTTACCTGTCTCATTTGCACAGCAAGCCCTTTGCAACAGAGCCAATCCCCTCACCCTGGTCAACACACTTTTTAATTGCCACAGGAAATCAATACTGGAGATATAATCAGTGGTGATATTACCTTGAACTAACCAGGCTTGGAGAAGAGAAGTAAGCGAAGACAAAAATATTCAGCCTTGCGGTGAGCATTCCAAACCAATACAGCCAGCCCAAGTCAGTCGGGATAAAGAACTGGCTGAAGGCTATGCTCCATCCATTAATCCTGGAAGAGAAAAGTCTAGCAACATATGCTCCCTTAAAAATGGAAAATGGCAATTCATTTGCAAAGTAATCATTTCTAATGCCTGCCCCAACTTTTTATGCCTCTCTGAACTTCCCAGCTATATTTACAGCACACAACTTTCTTCCTGTGTTATGAGTGTGTTCACGCTGCTTTTTATTTGCATTGCAGAATATCACTGTAACCCTACCAGTCCTTATAAATTAAGTTTATTTTGAGAGGAGAGGAATGGAACAGAAGTCATCCCTGCTGTGACTTAATGTTCTAAGAGTTTATCTCTTTGTTTTTCTTGGGAAATTATATTGATGGGGTAAGCAGGGTGTGGGGGAAAATAAAAGCCCTCCTCTATCTGTATCCTATGCTGGCTCACTTTACCATTTTTAAGAAGCAATGTATCCAAATAATCTGCTTCCAGATGTACTCAGATCAAATGGGGACACAGGGTAATTGAGATATAAGACTTCCATATGTTGTGTCGATTGAAAAGTAGAAATGGGAAGACAGAAAAAAGATGGAACTGGTCCTTGCTGGCCAGTGAGCTCTGTATGTGGATGGATAAGGCAAATGCTCAGGGGTTGGAGGGAGCTAGTCCTGGTGGAACTGAGGGCCAGGACTCCACCCTTGCAGGTTGTATGCCTGCTCCAAAGCACACAGAGACAGCTCGTGCTGCCATCCCAGTGACACATATATTCCTTGTGACTCTTTCTCATTGGCTGCCTCACTGTCATGGTCCATCTCTACTGGCTGTCACATGTATGCATTTATTCTTCCACTCAACCCATGTTCTTTACTCTTGCCTTCTCATTGGTTGAAATCTCACCAAGAGTTTGTAAAGTAAGAACAGATGGACATTGTCCTAAAATGTCCTTAAGTCTCATCCTGTCATGAATCCATTTCTCCACATGAATACCCTCTGTCTTTCAAAATATGCTAGAACGTTTTTCTTTCTTTTCTTTTCTTTTCTTTTCTTTCTTTCTTTTTTCCTTTGTGTGTGTGTGTGTGTGTTTGTGTGTGTGTGTGTGTGTGTGTGTGTGTGAGAGAGAGAGAGAGAGAGAGAGAGAGAGAGAGAGCATGTGTGTCCAGGTGTGCATATTCAGGTGCATATATGCAAATACACACACATGGAGTTTCACATGAAATGCAGGTGTGCATTTGTTCATGTGGGAGCCAGGAGTCCACCTCAAATATAGTTCCTCAGGCACTGTCTACTTTGGTTTTTGAGACAAGGACCTGCCTCTCCCTAGAACTTGGTTGATGATTCAGCTGGGCTTACTAGCTAACAAGTTCAAAGGACTCACCTGTCTCTTCCTCCCTGGTGCTATGATTACAAGCATGGGCCACAATGCCTGGTATTATGTGGGTTCTTGGGATTGAACTCAGGTCTTCATGCCTCTGTGGCAAGATGCCAACTCAGCCATCTCCCCTGCCTCTACATGGGAAGGCTTTCAATATCAGGAAGCTAGTCTTGTATTCCCCACACTCTCCATGTTGGCTTCTAGCAAAGAGGCCTGTATATTAGCTAGAAGTACCATAAACTCCAAAGTAAAAACAATGGGTTAACTTTATTTCATTTGAAAACATAAAACAAGGATGATCACTGTGTGAGAGAGGGAACATGGTAATGAACTTGCAGTGCCCATCACTGCACAGTTGATAAACATATTCAATTCTGATTTGTCACTTATATTTCAATAGGCTAGAGGAAAACAAGAACTATAATGATGAACCTAGGAAAGCAGTTATTGCAGTGAAACCATGTTGATCTTCAGTTAGCAGACCACGTGATCATCATGCACAAAGCCCTGGACCCCATCCCAGCACCACATAAAATAAGCACAGTGATGTGTGCCTGTAATCTCAGCACTGAGGTAGAGTCAGGGCATCCCTGCCTATATTGTGAATCTGAAGCTAGCCCAGACTACATGAAAGAAAGAAAGAAAGAAAGAAAGAAAGAAAGAAAGAAAGAAAGAAAGAAAGAAAGAAAGAAAGGGAGAGGGAGGGAGGGAGGGAGGGAGGGAAGGAGGGAGGGAGGGAGGGAAAGAAGGAAGGAAGGAAGGAAGGAAGGAAAGAAGGAAGGAAGGAAGGAAGGAAGGAAGGAAGGAAGGAAGGAAGGAAAGAGAAAGCAAGCAAGCTTGTGATGGTTAATATTGATTAACTTTAATTGTCAGCCTGACAAGATCTAGAACCACACATTGGACAGTCTCTGGGCACACCTGTGAGGGATTGTCTGGAACCAGTGAGCCTCTGTGCATGCCTGTATGGGATTTTCCTGACTGAGCTAATTTGAGAAGTCTGAATGCAATGAAGCCCTTGCTTTGGGCTGTTAGCCTTCTCGTGTTCTGCTGGACAGTTATCCGCTCTGCTGCCCTGCCACCACTGACATCAGAACCCAGGTTCTTTGGCTTCCAGAACCATGAGAAATGGGTTTCTTTTGTTCAAGTGCCCTAGTCTAGGCCCTTTTAATGGCAATCCAAATTAATTGGTCAAATGATAACAGAAACTTCCTCAATATCATACAGTCAACAAGTGGCAAATGGGAAATCACATGCCTTTGATCCACTGTACAAAAAAAACAGGAAAATATATTGATCTGTCAGATCATGAGGCATGCATGTGACATAGTAACCTTGAGCACTAAATAAATAAATAAATAAATAAATAAATAAATAAATAAATAAATAAGGTGTAGCACTTCTGAGTAAATGAATGAATGAATGAATGAATGAATGAATGAATGAATGCCTCTAGCTCACAGCTAACTAGCTCTCTTGGAAGAAGTAAGAATTAAAAAGCTAGGGTTTGTTCAACATTTTGGGCTTCACCTTAGCAAATGTCTTTCTCACCGAAGTCACTCACAGCTGGAAAAGGGAGCCTTGCAGACTCAAATCCTGATTTGGTTCCCACTAAAAAAGTAGGGAGGGAGCCAAGACAGAAGTGACGGAAGAACAGAACCAGGGATTCGTCAGGACACAAAGTGACAATGAAGAGACCCATCCCACTACACAATCAGTGCTCCATCCTTTCTGTGCTGGATCATCTGGGTCCCTGTCTTGTCTGTCATCAAGTATTGAGACCCCCTTCCAGTTCAGAGGCTGAGTTACTGTGGTGCAGTTACAGCCAGAACCTTCACTATCCACAGCCCGAGAACAACTTTTTGTACACACGAAGATCTAAGTAGATGCTAGAAATTACTGGTGGAAAGCTTTACAGTCAACCATGGTTGTGTCTTAAGGGAGCCCAGTGGATACATTTCTCAAAGAGATAGGGTGGAGCTCTAACAGCCCTGGCATGCTCTCACTTGGACCAGCATCCGGTTTTCAACCTCCAAACAGCATGGAGGTTTAAAAAAAAAAAAAAATCTTGCTTTTAACCAAGCTCTCCATTTTCCACCATGGGGCTGTCATCATCATCATTGTTGCCTTTAAGACATTATCTCAGTGGAGCAGTAGTAGTACATGCCTTGGGGCAGAGGCAGACAGATCTCTGTGAGTTCAAGGCCAGCCTGGTGAGTGCCAGGACAGCCAGAGATACACAGGAAACCCCTATCTCTGGGGAAAAAAAATTAAAAAATCATCTCCATTCTCACCAACCTTGAGTTCAAGGAAAAAGTTTAGGCTACTCAAGTTCTGGACCTGAAGCACTAGAGGGGACACAGGATGCATCAGAGATCACAAAGTCACCCAGTAGAGAAGGCAGGGCCTGAGTACAGAAACCTGCTTCTCAGTTTCCACTAATGTATCTTTGTGCTATGTGGACACACACCTCTCAGACCTGGAAATACATTCCTGCTTCTCAGATTCCATGAGCTTCAGTCCACAAGCACCCTAGCTCAGACTGCAGGCCTGCTAAAGAAAGATTTGGGGGTGTCAGTCTGCGTAGAGCCTTGCTGGCATAATTACCCGACACTGCTTGTTCCCCAGTTCTGTTTCTTTGGGATGTCATCTTTCATCCTTCTGCCGAGGTTGCATGTCTTTGACAGTGAGGTACATTTCTTGGAGGCCATAGAAGATGAATATTTTTTTAAACCAATGTGCTACTCTGTGTCTTTTGGTTGAAGAATTGAGACTGTTAATATTCAGAGTCATTTTATAGCTATGGGGAAGGGCACATAAGTTAACAGTTTCTAGGGAAGGGAGAGATATTTTCTTCAGTAGTACAGCCACTGGTAAGGATCCTGTAGTCCTATAACCCTTCACCCAAGTTCTTGTAAGCAACCCAAAAGAAACTCATTTCATCATTAAAAAAAAAAATTAGGAAGAGTCTACGTATGTGTGGCACATATATGTGTGGAGGTCAGAAAACAACTTGTGAGTATTGGTTCTCTCTTTCCACCATGTGGGTCTGGAGGATGGAACTGTTTGTCAGGCTTGGGGGCCAACATCTTTACTCAATGAGCCACCTCCCTGGCCCTGGTTTGCATTTTAGACAACAGAGTCCAGTGGATGTAGTTCTCAAGTCTCTGTTCTAGAAGGTGGACCTATAAGGACAACCACCAAGAGATGGGGAAAAGTGGGAGGTCCTCAGGGATGTTTAGCTTTCGAGTTTGTTTAACTCCCTGTTACCTAGGGCTCATATTTGTCAGGGAAGTGTTACTAGCAGGTGCCCTGGACTAAGACTATTTATACCCTTCAGGCAGAATTTGCATAGACTCTACTGTGGGCCTAGCTGTCCTCCCTGGGGAACCTGGGGTGTAAGACACCCATTTAAAGGGGCATGTGTGGCTCTTCCGCATGCATGTGGGGTTGGCAGGCACCATTGTCTTCCATGCACTTCTGATACTGTCCTAGGCATTTTAAAAGACTTCAGTGGAGTCAACTCATGTGTCTACTCAGCATGAAGCAGAAAAGTGACCTTTTCCATCAGAGAAGCAACCTGCAAAGAGCTGACATCATCGTTTATTATCATGTAAGTGGACAGGTGCTGGAGAGAACCAGATACTGCTGCCTCTTCTTGCTCCAGGCCTGCTCACCAGATTTCATGCCGAATGAGGTCTACATCAGGCACTTTGTTGGCTTTTCCTAAATCATCTCTCTAGGAGACTATTACAGCCATGACACACAAGATGTTTAAAGAACCACCTTCTGGGTCCAGCCTAGGTCTCCAATCACACGGCGCAGGGTGTAGGAAACGTGGTGTCTACACACAAGGGAATTTTCTTCCAGCATAAAGAAAGAATTTGAGCCATTTGTAGGAAAATTAACGAAACTGGAGAGCACCTTATTAAGTGAATTAATCTGGCCCTGGAAAGACAATACGTTTCCTTTCACGTGTGCTTCCTAGTATAAAATTATGTATTTGTTTATTAAATGAAAAGCAGAAGTGGGCTTGTAGAGGGAAACAAATGGTATTAATAAAGGAAGAAGCAAGAAAATGGGGGGGGGGGGGGGTTAGGAGGGGATAGTATGGGAGGTTTGCTCAATAATAATATATACCTGAAAGAAAAAACTGAAGATGTGGGTTCTGTGAAATAACATTTTCTTTTTTTTTAATTTATTTACTCAATTTTTGATTTATGTGTGTGTGCATCTACATATATGTGCCTGTGTGAGTGTATATACATGTGTGTGTGTGTGGTGTGCAGGAACCGGTGAAGACCAGAAGAGGGTGTCAGATCCTTTAGAGCTGGAGTTGCAGATGGCAGTAGGCTGCCTGATGTGGGTGCTGGGACCTGAATCTAGTCCTCATGGTTAAGCAGCAAGCACCTTTAGCCTCTGAGCCCTCTCTCCAGCCCCGATCTGAGCATTCTCACAGGTTTTCCTTACCCAAAGAGGATACCAAATGAGTTTATGGAGAAATTCCATGGTGCCACCATGGATCTCATAGCATCTACCAGAATTCATGTCCATCCAGAGCCTCAGGCTGAGACCTTCTTCAGAAAGAGGGCAGGTGTGGAGAGTCAGGTGAGCCTTGTCCTCACCCTAATGACTGTTCAGCTGTGAAGGAGAGGAAAAGATGAGAGAAGGAGACAGACAGACAAACAGAGAAGGCTCCAGGATGGAGTAAGCCTGGAGTGGTGCAGCTGCCAACCAGGAAAGTCCCAGGGCTGCCAACACCAGAAGGCAAAAAGGATCAGGTTCTGGTTCTGCCTAGTTCCTTCAAAGGGACACAACCATACCAACACTGTAACATTGGACTTCTGACCTCCAGAGTCATGTGAGAACATGGTCCTGGGCTGTTGGTGTTTCATTAAGATTTAGTCACTTGTTTATTTGCTGGGGTCTGAATGGTCTGCATTTCCTTTCTCAGGCATAAACCCTGACTGAGGTGTGGCTACAAGATCGCTAAAGCTGTAGGCATGAAATAATGAATTCCTCAAAGGAAGAATATCCTCCAGTATCAACCATGCCAGGAGAGGGGAGTGAGGAAGAAGGAACTCAGACAAAGGGATCAAAAACACTGTCTGCTCAAGCCTTGCTAGCTAAATGCTATATAAACAGCAGTGGAGAAAAAACAAAAATTGTTTTTTCGTGAAGTGAACCCAGAGTCCTATCTCTGTCTACCATTCTCCTCCTTTCCAGGTCCCTGTGTTGCCCGTGGCTGCACTAGCCATGGGCTTTATTCACTCATTTCCTTTTTTTTATGTGTGTGTGGGTGGGGAGCAGAGGGTAATGAATGTATGTGCATATGAAGGGGGAGTAGAGGGTAATGAATGTATGTGCATATGAAGGGGGAAGGGAGTAGAGGTAATGAATGTATGTGCATATGAAGGGGGAGTAGGGTGGTAATGAATGTATGTGCATATGAAGAGGGGAAGAGAGCAGAGGGTAATGAATGTATGTGCATATGAAGAGGGGAAGGGAGCAGAGGGTAATGAATGTGTGTGCATATGAAGGGGGGGAGTAGGGTGGTAATGAATGTATGTGCATGTGTATGGGGGAAGGGAGTAGGGGGTAATGAATGTATGTGCATGTGGGGGAAGGGAGTAGGGGTAATGAATGTATGTGCATATGAAGGGGGAAGGGAGTAGAGGTAATGAATGTATGTGCATATGAAGGGGGAGTAGGGGGTCATGAATGTATGTGCAAGTGGGGGTAGGGAGTAGGGGGTAATGAATGGATGCATGTATGTGGGGAGGAGGGCGTAGGGTGGTAATGAATGTATGTGTATGTGTAGTGGGGAAGGGAGTAGGGGGTAATAAATGTATGTGCATGTGTGTGGATGTGCAAACCTGGAGACCAGAAGAGGGTTCAGCCGTCCTCCTCTGTCACTCTTTCCCCTTCCTTTGAAATGAGGGACTGTCCCTGAGCCTGGGGCTCAGCTAGATGAGGACCGAGCAAGCTCTAGTGGTCATTTCTCCCCACTTCCAAGGGAGGTGCAGTTCCAGGCATGGGTGAGACAGCTGGCTTATTATGTGGGCAATGGGCTCTGAACACGGGTCCGTAGGAATACATAGCTAACACCCCTAACCATTGAGCCATCTCTTGGCCTTCTGTAGCTTTAAGCCACCCAGCTTTAGTATTTTGCTAAGAGTCCTACGAAAATAAAACAATATCTAATAAGCAGAGCTGCCAACATACTCTGTGGGCTTGGTACATGGTGCTGCTCAGAGCATTCTACACTGATTCATTTCAACCTCAAAGGAGCCTCGGCAGGGAGGGACTGTTCTTCTCCTGCGACATATGAGAAATTAGCATCAGAAGAGATATTAGGTCATGTGCCCACATTTGCTCTTCCGCTGGGAGATGCTCAAACAGGCTCTCACCCAGGTTGTCCAGCTTCCAAAGCCCAAGTCAGACTCACCAAGCAGCAGCTCTGAGCATTGAAAAGCCAAATGGAGATGAGTTTATGATCTGCAAGAGATGGAGCACTGCTCAGCCATGAGTCAGAACAAAGTGGAATCATATACAGCAATGGGTTGAAAAGAACCTTATGTTGTATGAAATGAGACAGACAGACAAACAGCACATGTTCCCACCTCTGCGCAGAAGGTAATGTTTCTCTCATAGAACTGAAGAGCAAATGTCAGAACCTATGAACGATGATGTGGTGAATGGAAACATGGGGAGAAGACAGGGGTACAGAAATGAAGTTAGGTAGAAGAAATCACTTCCACTGTTCAGTAGCACAGTTGGAATACTGGTTTTCAGTGACTAAGCAAATATATCAAAAAAGCTAATAGAGAGAATTTTTAATATTCCTAACACTTTGATATATGTCTGATATATGCCCCTTACCATGATCTGATTATCACACATTGCATACATGTATTGAAATGCCACTCTTAGTTATACAACTATGTACAATAGGACTCAGAGGTAGCTCAGCCTGTCAACTGCTTGCCACACAAGCATAATGACCTGATTTAATCCACATAATCCACATGGAAAACTGGGTATGGAGGCACACACTTGCAATCTCAGCACTGAGGATGTAGATAGATCACTGGGGCTCAACGACAGACTTTGAATCAGCAAGTTCCCTACCAGTAAGAGAGCCTGCCTCAAAATCCAAGACAAAAGCTAGTTAAGGTTGACCTCTGGCTTCCAAGCACAGGTACACAATACATACACGTAACACACATAAATTTATATTTATAAAAATAAATTAGGGGCTGGGAGATGGCTCAGTCCATAAGTGCTTGTCATCCAAGCAAGAGGACCTGAGTTCAGATCCCAGCCCCCACATAAAAGTCAAACATACTGGCATAGCTGGAAGAAATGAGACAGGTGGTTCCCTGGAGCTCACTGGCCAACAAGCCAGCCTAGTGAAATCAGAAAGCTCTAGGTATGATGAGATGCCCTGCCTCAAAAAAATAAGGTAAGAGCAATGGAGGAAGACACCAGAGGTCAACCTACAGCTTCTTTATGTGTACACACACACCAATACACACACACACACACACACACACACACACACACACACACACACACTCCATATACACATTCTACATATACACAAAACAATAAATAAATAGAGGTGGTGCAAATACACAGCATCTCATTTTCCTACCAGTGAAGTAGAAATGAATCTGAAAGATCAGACTTACAGGAAGGAGCAGAAGGATTAGGAAGCATAGCCATGCAACAATAAGAAATGATGCTGCTTGGATTCTAAGAGAGTTGCGAGTGCTCTCAATTAAAATTTAAAAGCCCTAAGAACACAGGGGACCTGGAACCACACCCCTGGGAAGCCAGCAGACCCAGAGCTTCAGAGAGTGCTCAGAGAACAGACAGCCGGGAAGGTTTCTTTCCACTCCTAGACTGTCAAGTGAGTGGACTTTGCAGCAGCAGCAGTGATGGGAGCATTAAAGAGAGAATGGGCTTGCTGGTTTCTGCTGTGTGGCTCTTTGAATGCATTTCCCTTTCAGTGTGTTATGGCATTTGCTAGAAACCTTCTGAAATTACTGTACGGATGTACAAATCATGTTGGTTGAAAAAAAAAAGGTGCACTGACTGTCCAGAATCTTTCAAATACTCCCTGTCTGAGAGAACCCTGCTGTTACACCACAAACTAGAAAGAGCCAGAATGCAGCGTGGTAGCAGACAGTTCTCCCTGTAAACACAGTGCCTGGGGCTTGAAAAAGATGTGTGAAGTGTAAAGATGCAGGCAGCACCCGAGCAACCACACTTGAGTTGTCCTCTGGCCTCTACACACACATGCACATGGGCACACCAACATTCACACACACATGAACAAACATGCACACACACAGACACACACACACACACACAGACACACACACACACACACACACACACACACACACACACACACTTATACATGAACATAAGATGTGAGGAATGAGTGTATCCAGTCCAACAAAGTCTACAGCAGTTTCTCAGCCTTGTCAATTACTTTATCAAAGACAGTCAGTTCTTCCCATTGCTATTATTCTTTGATAGTTTCATATATATATATATATATATATATATATATATATATATATATATATATGCATATAATGAAATTTAGTCATTTTTCTTCTCACATTCCCTTCTCATCCCTCCTTCCTCTCCTTCTGGAACCATTCCTCTTCCCAACAAATCCCTTCCAACTGTCCTGTCTCATTTTGTGCATGACCCACCAGTTATAACTAGGCTTGCTTGCATGAGTATGAATGAGAGGCTATTTACTGGAGAGGGGGCAATGTATCAGTGGCTATACCACTGAAGAGAAGAAAAACCTTCCCCCAGCCACCGTTAACTGCCAATAATCCATCAGGGAGGGTGGGGCCTCACAAGCCCCTCTTTCATCTGTGATAAAATAGTGATTGACCCAATCCTATATGGATGTATGCAGATAATCAAAGTTGCAGTGAGTTCATGAGTCCAACAGCCCTGTCTGGCCCAGAGGATGTCTTTTTGCAGCACATTTTCCTTCTGCCCCTCCTTCTGTGATATCCTCTGAGCCTGGGGCATTTGATATAAATATCTCATTAAGGGGCCAATTACTCTGCATCACTCTTCTTGGCACTTTGACCAGTTGGGAGCTTCTATGTTAACTGCACCTCAGTGCAATAACCAAGTCCTCTGACAAAGACTGAGAGCAGCTGTAATCTACAGATGTAAACATGAGTATTTGGAGGGAAGTTTGAACACGTACCCATTTGATCTCTGTCGTCCTTTGTCATCCCTTCCCCTAGGAAGGATTTCACACATAAGTCCTAACTGGTTAAAGTACTAAGAAGTCTAGCCTAAAATAAAACATCTGTATCACCCCTCCAAGGCTCAAGAAACATTGCAAAAGAAGGAGCAGAAAGCAAGGGGATGAGAGGTAGGGCATAATAAGGTGTCTTTCAGACCTGACATGACCATTGTACTCATGAACTCAAAGCAGCTGCAAGACTGCAAGCCAGTAAACCGTCCATAATAGACAGGAGAAGGGTGACACCCCCAGCTGAGGAGCTATTGGCTGATGGAGTCTAGGAAAGGGGAATCAGTTTTTCCGGGGATGCCATCACTGATAATGTTGCCGCGCTCTGGTAAATAAGCCTACATCCGTGCTCATGCAAACAACTCCATGAGTCATTTTCGAAGAGTAGGTGTAAAAAGACTAAAAGCAAAGGTACTAATACATTTATGTGCCACCCTATCTGATAAACCAATTTTTTAAAAGATGAAAAAGGAGGTAGATTTGGGGGAAGAACAGATTTAGAGAGGATGGGAGGGGACAAGTGGGGTTATGAGGGGCGAATACAATTAAAGATATTATATACGTATATGACAAAGTCCACAAACAAATTTTAAATATTCTTTCTCCCATTCCTGTCTTCCTTCCTTGTCTTTCCAAATACTACCATACTCATTTTCCCATTCTCTCCCTATCTTGCTCTTTCCTTTACCAGTCCATTGGTGGTCTAGCTTTGTTCTCTTTAAATCTTCACCCTGCTTTCCATGGTTAAATTATGTTTGTCTTGTTTTAATGTTCTAGCAAGAATTGGAGAGAGAGAGAGAGAGAGAGAGAGAGAGAGAGAGAGAGAGAGAACAAGCCCATATCTAGCATAGTTAGGCTCCAATCTACCCCTTTTCCTATCTCTCTACTGCAAGATAAGATCCAAATTCCAGCCAATATTCAAGCTAGCACTTCATCATTGATACCTTGCTCCTCCCTCCTGTTCAAACAGTCCGCACAGCCAAGTCACTCTTTCTGGGATCCATCCTCTCTTTCTGCTTCTGCTCCCTTACTTACGAGGTCTACTTCCATGGCATCTCAGCTACTCTATCTCTCTGTTCCAACACTGGAATCACCAATACTGTTCATGATGAGAGAAGGGAAATGCTGATGCCTAGAGCCAACCCAAGGAGAAACTTGTCTACCAGAAAAAG
Source organism: Onychomys torridus (assembly GCF_903995425.1). Lineage (NCBI taxonomy): Eukaryota > Metazoa > Chordata > Mammalia > Rodentia > Cricetidae > Onychomys > Onychomys torridus. Next base: position 71,565,916 of record NC_050453.1, read on the forward strand.
ATTTCTCATAATTCAAACATCTTGACAAACCACCTTACAGGACAGACTGCAGCCCAACACTAGTGAGCAGACCTACACCTTGACGCCTTGACCAGGCTTGCTTAGTTATACATACCTCTTGCCCCCATTTAAAACTAAGCCTTGTTCCAATGGACTTGGGAGATCACTGGACCTCTGTGATCACACTGAAGAAGTCCCCCATCTCTGCTCTTCTTCAGTTACTTGTCTATTTAACCCATGTACTGAGAATGGGGTCAAGCCTAGCTTATTAAGGCTGTTAGGGCCGAGGGCTCTGACCTTGAAATTTCCCATAACAATAAGATCTACAATGAGATGTTACTCGTCTCAAAAAGGACGTAAAATTTCAACATACTCTACAACATATGCGGAATAAGATGAACTTTAAGGACATCATATAAAATGAAGTGAGCCAGTGATGACAAACACCCTATAAGGAAGTCCACTTATATGAGTTAGAGTAGTCAAAAGACCAAAAACAAATTCGTGGGACCAGGACCTGGGGCGCAGACCAATAAGAAGCCGATGCTCAATGAGTATTGTGATGGTTAACATTGCCATCTTGACAAGATCTGTAATCATCTAGGAGATAAACCTCTGAGTGCCCTTGAAGAAGTTTCTAGAGTAGGCTAACTGCTATGGAAAGGCCCACCCTAAATGTGGTGGTCCATTCCAAAGGCTGAGGTCTGGACAGAGTGAAAAGGAGAAAGAAAGCTGAGCACCAGCATTCACTTCCCTCTGCTTCCTGACTGCTGGAGCCATGGTATCAGCTGTCTCACATGCCTGTCACCTTGCCTTTCTCTCCATTGTGGACTGGCCCCACAAACTGTTAGCTGACAGAAATCCATCCCTTCCTTCCTTCCTTCCTTCCTTCCTTCCTTCCTTCCTTCCTTCCTTCAGTTGCTTTGCTCAGCTATTGTGTTGGAGCAAGGAGAAACATGAACAATACCAGTGTAGAATTGCAGTTTTACAAGAGTCACCAAAAACTGTTGTGCGACAATGTAAATATAAACTCTACATAGGACTCACTTAGAAGTGGGGGGAAATTCTGTTTCCTGATACTGCTGTTACCACAAACAAGATGTTTTAATGACTGTCTGCTCTTATGACTGCCCTGTATAAACTCTTCCCTGGCTCATTTCCTCTTCTGCTCTTCTTGAAGTCATCTTTAAACACTCCATCACATCACTCTGCTCCAAGCATATGTGTCTCAGTTCTAGGATATGACATCTTTCATGGTCCCCCACCCCCACTTTGCTCACATAGCCCCTAATATTACCCCTGAGGCATATGCATTAAGTCACTGTTGCCCATTTTCCACTTCAGCTCACCCTAAGAAACTGTGACATTCCCCCACACCAGCACTCCAGAGCTTCGCATGGCTGTGTCTCTGGGGAAGAGTGTTGCCATCCATCATTTATCAGCTCATTTATCAATTTATCAGTCATCAAGACCTAGTGCTGTACTTTAAGAGCATAATGTCACATTGCATTTCCTTCACTTTGTTCCTCCTGCAGTGAATGTTGCCTGCTTTCCTCCAAATCTGACTCTTTTTTTATCATCTTCTCACTGAATTTCTCAAATTCCTTCACCCAGCCTTGCCTATGCTGGATCTTTCTAGACATTTTTTCCTGTGATTGCTGGGTCCTAAACTTTAGCATCAATGTACAGTGCTCCCAGATAATAGGCAGGAGAACCAGGTACCATCAAAAGTCTCATCTCTGTGGCTGGAGAGATGGCTCGGTGGTTAAGAGCATTTGCTCTTCTTACAGAGAACCAGAGTTTAGCTTCTCACACTCATGTCAGATGGCTCACAACTGCCTGTAACTCCAGCTTCAAGGGATCTCAAGCCCTCTTCTGGCTTCTGTGGGCATCCAAACACATGTGGCATTCTCACCAGTATGAGTGTGTGCACATGGGTGCACACACACACACACACACACACACACTCACTCACACTCACTCACATAAATAAATGTATTTCAGAAACTACATCTCTACTGAGAGTCAATGTGATAAAAGAGTGTCTGTTTGAAGACATTTGTATGTGGTTTGAGGGGTGATCTTTGCCCCTCTGAAGCATGGGAGAGCTAGTTCCTGGAACACAACTCCACCTGTTTTAAAGTGAGTGGCAGTTGAGGGGGTTGAACCTTCAGATCAGGAAAGAGCTGTCATCTGAGACAGTTCCTTGCCCCTGTATCTGAAAAAAGGAAGGTGCGTGGTGCCATGGATGCATAGCTGTCCTCTCAGAAAAGAAGGAATTCTAAAGGAGGACGTCTGCATTTCGCCCCACTTTGGATATCAGGCTATTGAAATGATGGACTCCAGAAACTGGGGTTCCTCTGCAATCTCATGCTGGGGGAAGGAACAGGATGGGGGTCCTGGCAACAGTAAGGTGAACAGTGTGTCTCCTGGAAAGAGATTTCACACCGTTCTGGCAACTTATCAGACCGCCTAGCAGGAGAGACAGGAGCTGAGACAGGGATGAGGGGCAGGGCCGTCTGGAGCACACCACACCTGGACCAGGACCCCTTAGTCATGCATGCTTCTTGCCCTATGTCTGAACTTGTCTCATTGCAGCAGTGGATTTGGGGCTGGAGGAGTCACGGGACCTCTTTGCTCCTCTTCCCCATGCGACCACAGTGAGTAAATCTCCTGTGTCTGCTTTTCACTGCCACTTGTTCCCCTCACTGGCTTCTTGAGGGCACGTGGGTGAGCCTCGCTGGTTAGGAAGGCCAGAGCTCATGCTCTGACCCTAACAACTCCAGGAACAGGTGGAGGTACAAAGGGAAACATCATGCCAGACAGGAAGCAGGACCAAGGGATGGTATTGGTGAACGCCTTTCTTATGGTTTTCTAAGGTAAGGGTGGGCAAGATAGAATGAGCACTCAGCAGGGTCAAGGGTGGCTCAGGTGAATAGTTGCAAAGGCATTGGGATGGAGCTGTGGCAGGGGGTGGGACTGAGGCATCAAGGTTGACCTATGAAAGCAGCCAGTTGGCAGAGGAAGCCTGGAGACTCTTCCCTACCAGGGCCAAGTAGAACAACACAGAGCATGTGCCAGAAAAGGCCAGCAAGATCTCCCAGACCAAGTGGGTGTGAGGTAAGTGACCCAGGAAGGCATCAGGACTCAGGGGACACCAGGCTTTTGAATCTCAGGCCTGCCTTTGCTCTCTAGCCCACTTCTGGTCTCAGAAGTACCTTTCTCTCCTTAATAAACTGGCTCAATATCCATCGGCAGCTGTGCACCCGTGGCCCAAGTCTGCTTCAAGACACAGGAACCGAACAGTCTCAGCAGAAGCCCCTCTGGACTCAGATCAATGCCCGTGACAGACAGGCTATCCCGTAGTCTGATGCCTTGTGCTGGCGTGATTAGCGAGAGAGATGATTGCCTGGAGTTTAAGGCCCTGACTCCAGAGAAGACTGGGGATCGTGGTGTCTCGATTAATCTACCTGTATAAGACAAGGCACTCCCAGAACATCATTCCCCATCTCTGGGATTTTACCAGACCTTGGAGGGCAGGTCTCTCTTGTCAGTGAAAGCCCAGCATGTCAAAGCATCATGAAAGACAGGAAACACAATTGGAATCCACCCCAACAGCCAAATAAGGATATGGAGTACATGATGTGGCTGTGGGAAGGGCCAAGAAGACAGAAGAAAGGAAGATAATAGTGTACTAATTGCATTGTGAGCTCCTCTATTCTTACAGACTGGGTAAAAAGGAATCTTCTGGCCATAGATTAAAAATACCCGTGAAATTTCTGAGAAGTAAGTTACTAACACATTTGCCTTAGATTTCTTTTTATACGAAGTGATAAATATACATTTCCCCCATGAAGAATATTTATGAAAAGTTTTCTGGGAAATGTCTTTTTGCTAAATATAAGATCTCTAGGAACAGCTCGGGAAGGCTGCCTCCTGAACACACTGTCAATTGTGACCTGCCCGAGTGAATTACCATATTTTTCCATTGCAACTCACTTCCTTTAATGATATATATTTTCTACTAATGGTTCGAAAGGGATGGGAACTGGCAGTTTTAATGGCGTGTGATCTATGTTTTGCCTAACCGTTAAACTGGGAGATTTTCTTTGAGGAAGCTCACACTGACTGTCACTGGGGCAGGGACTACAGAGTGACTGTTGGGAGAGGTGATTTTTGTTAGTGACACAGAGTGTGAATCCAGTTACCACAGTGGACAGCAGAGATGACCACACAGCCAGACTTTGATGGTTGAGTAACATCTGGACCATTAATTGTACCTCCTCTTCCTTAACTCTGATCCCCCTACACACCTTTGCCTAGATGAGGCTCTTAGCCCCTTCCATGCTTACTGGAACTAATTGTCAATTCAAATTATTTCAAGGCAGGGTGGTCATCCAGCAAAAGTGTGCCAGCAACCAGTATACGCATGCCTTTCAGAGACCAAAGTTTTCAAGTAGGATGCCCTGGAGCAGTGGGTACCCCTAGGGTGAACTGCTCAGTGAGTAAAGGTGCTTGCAGCATATGCCTGATGCACTGGGTTCAGATGCACAAGCCTATGGAGAAGCCATAAGGGAGAAGGTTAGGACCAACACCTTAGCCTGTCCCCTGACCTCCATGCATATGATGTGGTATACACACCCTCACATACCAACATGTACACATACAAAAAATAATAAACTAATTAGTTAACTAAGACAGTAAGATGCCCAAGATTGGCCATGAGCAGGTAAAGAGCCCATCCCCCACAGCAGCCCTGTGTGTCACCCCCCTTCTCAGTGACACCCCCCTTCTCAGTACTGGCACCACAACTGCACAGAGGACAGTGAAGGAAACAGGATTCTACAGCGACGTTTGTTTGCTCAACACTTCTCCTCTCCCCTTACATCATCATATTTGCTCAGCACTCCTCCTCCCCCTTACATCATCATACTCTTTCTGCACATGTTCACTTGAGTGCGGGTGCATGTGTATGGGGAATGCACATGTGTATGTGTGTGTACTCTTGCATGTAGAGGTCATGGGATGAAATTAAAGGTCATGGGTTTGGGGTTCAAAGGAGACACTGAGGTAGACTGTAATTTTGGGTGAGAAGTTTATTAGAATAGTTATTAACACCATGGACAGAGAGAGAATAACATGGCAGAAACTCTGAGGAGAGTTCAGATCTACAAGGTATGGTGGGGATCCCTCCTATCTCAGAAAATGAGCCTTACAGAAGGAGCCCACAGCCAGGCTGTCCCTGATTCCTAGGTAACAGGAAAAGGAATATGCAACTCTGAAGATGAGTCAGCCCAGTAGCTCTTTGACGTCCTGGGGAACCTGGCCACCTAAGATCTGTAAACTTCCTTGAGAAAATGAGAGTGGCACCTACTATTTTTTTCCTGAAAGCTGATTATCTGAGGTTGGAGATTCACAGTCTCTGGGTAGGAGCCTTTCCACATCCTTTACAGAAGAAAAACAGGCTGCTATAGGAGGTGTGGCCCAAGCAATGGTCTAGTCTAACAAACCAGGTATCATTCCCCAGGAGCCTTCTACTTCTTATTAGAGACAGGGCCTCTCCTCAGCCTGGATCTTCATCCAGGAGTTTAGGCTAGCTGGCCAATAAGCTCCCAAGGATTCCAAATCAAGCCAGATGTTCTGGAAAACACACCAGGAAGTAAAGTCTTCTCTGTCTCCACTGACTGGCTTTGGAGGCCCACTGTACCAAGTTCATTCCTCTACTCAGAGCCTGGAAATAATTACTTGAATCCCACTTGTAGGGCTAAAGATGTAGCTCAGTTGGTAGAATGATGGCCTAGTACACCCGAAGCTGGGTTTGGTTTCCAGAACTGCATACATTGGGAGTAAGAACTCAAACAGGACAGGAACCTGGAGGTAGGAGCTGATGCAGAGGCCATGGAAGGGTGCTGCTTACTGGCTTGCTCCTCATGGCTTGATTAGCCTGCTTTCTTATAGAACCCAGGACCACCAGCCAGGGGTGGCACCACCCACAACGCCCCAGTCCTCCCCATCAATCACTAATTAAAAACATGCCCTCCAGGCTTTCCTACAGCTGGATCTATGGAGGGATTTTCTCAGTTGAGGCTCCCTCCTCTGGGATGACTCTAATTTTAATTGTGTCAAGTTGATATAAAACTAGCCAGTACAATGACCCTCATCTGACTTCCCACCCCACATTATAGTGGGGAAGTTGCTTTATCAGCTGAGGGCTGGGAAGATGACTCAGCTGGCAAAAATGCTTGCTATGCAAGCATGAGGACCTGGGTTGAAAAAAACACGGTGTGGGTCTGCTTTTAATTCAAATGCTGGGGAAGCAGAGACAGGAGGATCCCTGGGCCTTGCTAGCCAGTCAGTCTAGCCAAGCCAGCAAGCTCCCAGTTCAGTGTAAGACCGTGACTCAAAGATTAAGGTGGAGAGAAACACATGAGATGCCTTGTAGGTAAAGGTGCTTGCCATTTAAACCCCAAGACCTGAATTCATGGCTTTGAGCCCATGTGAGGGCAGAATGGGAGAACTGAATCCTCAAATTGTCTCCAGCCTTCACACTTGTGCTGTGGCATGCATGCACCCACACTACATACACACACACACACACACACACACACACATACATTCACACATACAGTACACACATACACACATACATTCACACATACAGTACACACATACACACATACATATACTCACACACACACAGTACACACATACACACACATACACTCACACACACAGTACACACATACATATGCTCTCACACACACACTACACACATACACACATACACTCACACACACACACACTACACACACACACACATACACTCACACACACACACTACACACATACACACACACACTAAATTCAACTAGTTAAAAATTTTACAAGGTGGATAGTGACTGAGAAAGACATCTAAGTTGCCCTCTGGCCTTCACAGGCATGCTCACACATGTACACACACATACACATAAAGCCAGCTGACTACCAATATTAATCACATCTAAAACATTATTACACTATCATCTAGACTAGTGTTTGACTAAGCAACTCGTTACCATAGTCCAACCAAGTTAACACATAAATTTCATCACGCACTGCTCTTCCTCCACCATGAATTGCTAACAAAAGCATAAAGGTTTTATTGCTTTCTCGCTAACTTCTACACAATATCTGTACATGGTAGGAACAAGATAAATATTCAGGGAGTGTACCTCTGACAGCACTCTGAACCAATGAATAAGTGTCCATGTGTGGTTTGAGGGAATGTTGATGTTTTTGAGCACATACTGCAGTCTTACTGTGTCCTCTTAAACTCACTACCAACCTAATACACCAGCCTAGCAATTCTTCTAGCACGTATTTCCAGAGATGTCTTCACACAGAGTTAGCCTGACTCCAGAACAAGACTATTCATTACAGTATGGTTTGTGAAAGTCAAGACCAGAAACAAATGTCTGTCCACACAGCATCAGACTAAATTAACTCAGTTGATGAAATCAAGTAGAATGAGAAAGTTCATCATGTACTGATGTGAAGAGATCAACAAGGTGGACATACCACCATGCAAGAGAAGCAAGGATCATGACAACAAAGACTGGGTGATACAATTGTGTAAGAGAGAGAAAAGACAGGATGTGTAACAGAAATCAATATATCCTCATGCATAGATATATTTATGCATGACCCATATCTTTAAAGATACATAAATCATCCCATTGGAAAGAGGCACAGCAGAGTTAAAATAAGAATAAGAATGGGGGGCTGAAGAGATGGCTCAGAGGTTAAGAGCACTGGCTCCTTTTCTAGAGGTCTTGAGTTCAGTTCCCAGCAACCACATGGTGGTTCACAGCCATTTATAATGAGATCTGATTGCCTCTTCCGGCCTGCAGACAGAATAACACTGTATACATTTTTTTTAAAGTGTTTAAAAAAGGTGAGAATGGATTTCTCACTCCATATCCACTGTCTTTGTAACTTTGAAGTGCATGAGTACATTACTGTGGTAAGTAGCTCTAATTGTCAACTCTCCACAACGTAGAATTGCCGGGAAAGACAGCCTCGATGGAAGAACTGTTTGGACTAGGTTAGCCTGTGGGCAAGTCTGTGGACGATTGCTTTGATTGTTCATTGATGTAGGAAGACCCAGTGCATTGTGGGTGGCACCATTTCACATGCTGATCTCCGAATCATGCTAGAGTAGAGAAAGCCATCTGAGAACAAATAAGTAGACACCATGGATGGGAACATTCACTTCTTTCTGCTGTGGACTGTGGGTGTGATTACTGGCTTTGACTTCCTGCTTCAATTTCCCCTCAGTAATGGGCTGTAACCTCAAACTGTTAAGTCCAATAAACCCATCATCCCTTAAGACGTTTTTAATGCAGAGTACTTTATCACAGCAACAGAAAAGAAACTAGAATTACAGATAGGAAAATACATTTAAAGAAAGTAAAGTAGTGCTGGTGATGGACCCCGGTAGGTAGTGCTTGGCTAGGTGTCAGCTACTCTTCTTGTTGCCATGACAAAATGACTGTACCAAGCAATGTGAGGGAAGAAGGGTTCCCTTGGGCTCACAGTTCAAAAGAAGTCAAGATGGCAGGAAAGCTGTAGTAGTGGGAACATGAAGCTACTGGCCACTGAAGTCAGGACCACAGTCAGCCAGCTACCTTCCTCCTTGTTATGTAGTTTAGGACCCCATCCCAAGGAATGATGTCATCCACAGATAGCATGAGGCCCTTCTACCTCAAGTAACCTAACCCACATAATCTCACACAGGCATGACTAGAGACTTGTCTCTTAGGTGATACCAGAGCCTATCAAACTGTCGATCTATATTAACAGTCACACTTATCATACACAAAGCCCTGGGTTGGATCCTCAGCACTGCATAAACCAGTGTCATGGTGCATGTCTATGATCCCTGCCCTTGGGAGGTAGAGATAGAGGGATCATAAATTCAAGGTCATTCTCTGCTGGGTAGTTAATTTGAAGTCAGCCAGGGATATATGAGACTCTCTCTCAAAAAGAAAGAAAGGAAGGAAGGAAGGAAGGAAGGAAGGAAGGAAGGAAGGAAGGAAGAAAGAAAGAAAGAAAGAAAGAAAGAAAGAAAGAAAGAAAGAAAGAAAGAAAGAAAGAAAGAAGAAATGAGCTTGTTTGGCACTTGGAATAAAAATGAGCAAGTCAAATGAATTAAGTGATTACTCTGTGAAGTTACTTCCTCTTTTAAACTTCGTTTCTTCTGGGGTCTCGTATGACTGCCATTGTTGGAAAAGAATAACTTCTGTGTCACACAAAGGAACACACTAAGTAAAAGTAACTCACCAAGCCAACTTCATTTTGTAAAATAAAAAATAGTGCATGCAGCAGTCTAGTGACCACACATGGCCAAGGTGGCCTCTGCCTTTTATTCTTGAAGTAGGTGCAACTGTGTCACATTCCATAGGTGGGGGCCCGACTTCACAATTTGATACAATCAGCTAATTGACAGGAAGAGAAAGGGTGAATTTCAGGGACGTTTCAAGGGATATGGACCCTTATGAGGCTACTTTTGATAGGAAAAAAAAGGTTCTCACAATCTTTCCTCTTTGTTTTACATTTTTTCTTCAAATTCCTTTAGGAGACACTGAGTTTCCTTTTTCTGAATGTCTAGAAAGTAAAAGCTTTGTGAAGGGTGGTGGGTTTGTTTGGCAATGGCTGTCTCAATAACTCTTTTGGATAGATTCTGGCACAAGGGATATATAGGATTCTATTAAGATCAATATTCCAATTGTTATAATTAATGGTGTTAAACCTGAAGTCATTATTCCCTTCCATTTACCAGACTTTGTTCCATGAGGTTAGGAAGAAGAGTCATCTATTTCTGAGTCTTTCACCAATTTCTTGGCAAAAGTGTTAAGGCCTTGAAGGGCTCTAGTAATAGCCTCATCTGGAGCTATGCTATTGGAAATGGCCGTTTGACATTGTCTTCCTAACATTACACAGACCCCACCATTTCCAACTACTGTCATGTTCAACACAAATCTGTCTTCCCAAGCCATCTGGCTAGTGGAGTTGAGTAACTCTGAGATTCCTTTTACCATATCTCAGGTATAATTAACAAATCTCTGCTGCTTAGAATAATCAGTCTAGTCTATGTTTTTATAAACAGTGGACAATCAAAATAGAGCATTTTAAAGACTAGCTAAGATTTGTTTCCAAGTCTTGAATTCATTGGAGACCTGCCCACCCCCCAGAGCACTCTCATGGCATCTATACAAACATGAGGGTTGAATGAGCCTTTTGGAGTTAAAAGTTTTCTATTCTTACAGGAGAGACCTTGAGGTGCCACAGTGGAAGCAGCCAGAAGGACTAAAGAAGCAGTCCACTTCAACAGGCAGGTAACATCTCAAAACAGGGTCCACAATACCACTAGGCATTTACTTGTAGGACCACCAGGGCTGACCAACCCATCATCTCTTTAAAAGATTGTTTTCACTGCACCAAGTACATTTCTCATTGGAATGAATTGCTCCCCCCAAACTAGAAAGGCATGAGGTGTAATTACTTATAGGCAGTGGGGATTTTACTGCCCCTGGAGGAAGATGAAGCCCCATGTCTTTGATTGAGGGAAGCAGTAGTAACAAGATTACAAGATTCATCAGGATTCATTGCCCCAGGTCTTGGAAGAGGAAGATCATGCAGAGGACCATCTCAGCAGGAAAGGAACTACTAGAACCTGTGGTCTGCCTGTCCTACATGCATAACATTCCCTTTTGTTTAATGAGTGAACAGGCCATTTAGCCCTTTCCAATTAGGCACTGACACCTCTATATCAGGCTTCAATGGAGAAGATCTATCTCAAATGTTAAATTTTTCTAATTGTTTTTTAACAAGGTCATCAATTATTATGAGAAAAGGGTTATAATTGAGTGATTGATAGTTGGGAGAATGCCTTGCCTAAGTCAGACGTGTTAACATTTCTTTCATTTTTGAGATTATAGTAGAGTTACATTATTTCTCTCCTCTCTTTTCTCCCTCCAAACCCTTCTATCCACCATCCTTTGTCTCTTTCAAATTCATAGGCTCTTTTTTTCATTAACTGTTCATTGTTGATATCTTTAAGTCTCCATTCTCCTGAGGATTTGAATGTCCGGCTTCTATGCTGGGTGGTCCAAACTACATGATCCCAGCTTTGGCATGGCCTTCATAACTCTACTGACAAGTCATATGCATACCCTGTGTAAGAGAGATTTGCACCATATCTGTTTAATATCCTATGATCAAAATGGGTGTGAGGACACATATATATGCCATAATATTAGAGTTATATTTGAAGCTGTAAGTCATCATTCCCACATGGGAGAACAAGGTATCAAAATTGACTGCTATAAATTAGTTTTAGTCACATTCATGTTTAAAAAAAAAAGATAGCCTCGGTGGTCTGGCTAAGGAGTGTAAGTCCTACTAGAGCCTGGCTAAGTAAACTAGATACTACTACACTTTAGTGCATTCGGGTGGGCTTAGTCTAATTTGACAATGAAGGAACAGAAACACAGCAACTGCAAATATAATATTGAATAAAATCCCCACGTTCATAAGAGCAGGCTGGAGTCTGCACTGGGAGAGATGTTCAAGATGACTCATGGGGCAGTCATCTGTCTCTTTAGAACCAACTTTAGAGATGGGTCAGCTACTTTCTGTGTTCACCAACAGCTTCCATAGAGGGGTCCCTCATCAGGGAGCTCCCTCTGAACAAGAATGGAGTGTGTCTAGCCCTTCTCAGGAAGGCACACCACTGTCTTGGTAGGGGGTAGAATTTGGTAGAGTCCCTCCCAGGTGGGCTTAAGTTGCCCTCCTTATCAGGTATCGTAGCTGCCTGCTGGCAGCAGCTTGCATAGCACTTGGCAATCTATCCTTTGGGTCACAAGTTGTAATTGTGAACACCAAGCAATGTCATCTGGATTGGATTTTGACCTCTTCTCACTCCTAGGCACAAGAAGTTGCTGAGGACAGGAACCCACAAAAGAGGGGGAAGGATAAGAGAGGTGTGCTCAAACCCTGTAGGTAGCACCCTCTGAGAACACCTGGTGAAGGAGAAAGTAGCCTCGGAGCCACCTAAGCATGGCATGAGCTCAGATCAGAGGGATCTGTGACCCTCTCTGCTGGCTGCCATGTGAGACCCTTAGATGACAAGTGATTACAAAAGAGTTAATCCTGATTTAAAACAGTATCCTTTGACAGTGTCCTTGAGATTGCTCAGTCTCTCCTTAGTTGGAGCAGGGGTGGGTGGTATATTAAAAGATTGGGGGGGGGGGTAGACTTTGGGACTGCCAGGGGATTTTGGTTCACCCTTGTCTGGGGAAATTGGCTTCCTTGGAGCTCTTTTTGCCTATACTGTTTCCTACCCTAGTTTCATGAGAGCTAACCTGTCAGAGCCTCAACACACACACACACACACACACACACACACACACACACACACACACACACATCCCACAGAAGTTTTGAGAAAAGCATTGCAAATTTGCCTTCCAGAAAAGGCACCCTAAATTACTGCTCTAGGATGGAGGTTTGGCTTGTAACATCTTCCTTTGCGGAAGGTGTGAAGCAAGCAAGAGTGAGCTCTGAAGAACCATCCAGAAAGTCAATCTGAGTGAAAAGCAACAGGGAAAGTTTTCTGAGGAGATAGACAAAACGTAGCAAGAGTGCCCCCCCCCACAAATCCCAAGTTATTTTGTTGAAGGACAGAAATCCAATTATTGCACGCTGGCCACCAGAACTAAAGCAAGTGAACCAGGAAAAGACTGTGAACCAATATCGGAAAAAGGGATGTGCTTGGAAGACCAAGCTTGCAAACTTGCAACTCTCAGTTGGCCAGAGCTTGGCATTCGATCTGTGAATCCAGACTAAATCTTTACCTCCCTCTGATCCCTCCTGTCCACTTTTCAATGCTTCAGCAACTCTCAAGCTCAGAGGGAACAGGCAAAGAAAACTCAAAATAGTTCGTCCAGTTATTTGGAGTGTCGAGGCTTTGAATTGTTTAACCAGTAAATCAATATTTCTCTAGATCACGGTGACATGGGCCACCTTTGTGGCCTGTTTCCTGCTCTGTCCATCAGGATGTGTTGAGGGAATACACAGTGCACCAATAACTAATGGCCCCGCCCCCCACATCTTGAAAACTTGAAATCACAATGGCTTATGTCTCATTTATGCAAACTTGTCCTCAGATACTAGCATCCTCCAGGAAGGGTCTCCAGGACAGCATTGCTGTTACCTGAGTTATTGGGATCAGAGACACAGCCCTGGCAGTTTTAACTAACTAAGATTGGCTATCTCCCCTCGATAGGCCAATTAGACAGCTAAGTAATAGTGGAAGGAGAGAAAAGAGATTTATTCAGTTACTAGACCTTAGTAACCTTCCTAAGTCTGTTTTCAGGGTTCCGACATGAGATTTGGGTTGGGATAGAGCCCAAGAGATGTGCATAGCTAAGCTGTCCTGGCATGGTCTCATCTGTCACTGACCCATCTTTATCTCACCCCAGTCTCTCCCACAAGGTGTTCTGACAAATTGTCAGAACTGTGTGAAATCTCTTCCAAGGAGACAAGCTCCCCTCTGGCTGGTACCAGTTGTTTTTGTTTTTGTTTTTGTTTTCTTTCCCTTCCAAAGAGTTCCAAGGGAAATTCTAATTCCTTGGTGTCCATTGTTTCAATGGTTGGGGATCAAGTGTCTTTCATTCTTTCCAGGAAGCCAGCTGAAATCACAGTAAATGGTGGAGAGGGAGCATGGAGAATCATGTACCAGGCTCAAACACTTCCTCAGGATATGATCTATATCCCCTCCATCCACAGTCAATGGACCAAAAACTATGTTGCCTGCTGCCACTCTGAGGGTGGGAAGCATAACCTTGTCTGCCTGCCTCATGTGGGGCTTTACCTTCATGACACATACACAGATGAAGAACAGAATGCTCTGTTGCACTGCTTAGGAATAAGGTCCTGGATAGGTTAACTTGGGGAACACCAGCTCCACCACCACTCTCCATTCTCCCTCTTCTGACATAAGCCAGTGTGTGAAAGCTCCCCTTCACTCAATATAACCCAAAAGAGTTCTGTTTCCGTGGGCCTTAAAATTCCATATTCAGGCCTGATGGGGTGCCTTAGCCGGGAAAAGAACTTGCTGCTGCTGGGCAGTCATGGCACACGCCTTTAATCCCAGCACTCGGGAGGCAGAGGCAGGCGGATCTTTGTGAGTTCAAGGCCAGCCTGGGCTACAGAGTGAGATCCAGGAAAGGCACAAAGCTACACAGAGAAACCCTGTCTCAAAAAACCAAAAACAAACAAACAAACAATAGCTTGCTGCCAAGCCTGATGACCTGAGTTCAATCCCTGGGACCCACTAGGTAGAGAGAGAGATCTGACTCCATAGGTTATCTTCTGACCTCCATGTTAGCCAGGGTTACACCATTTGTAAACCTCCCCCGATTGGGTTGAACCACAAAAACTTAAAACTCCAGCAGTTTGTTTTCCAAAATTACAGTAACTTGATGTCTAGACTCTCACACTCCCACCATCCAGAGACAGCCAGACTGCAAGCAGGGACTGTGGGCTAGTCATCAAGTGACGAAGAACCTCACCTTTCATCTAGAACCTTTACAAAGGACCCCTTCCCATCTATTCGGGCCTGAACTTCCCTCAGAGCCCTCATCATGCACTGGCTGGCTGGCTGTGGCATTATGGACTCTTCCAATAAATCTTTTAAAAATAACAACCAGTCTGTGTCCCCCTTGAACCCTAATTCTAAAAACCTTGCCTCATACATGCTTATGGCACATGCAAGCAGCTCCCCCAACCTCCTACCCCACAGATAATAATAAGCAAAGATAATGGGTTTTTTTCTAAATACTGTGTACATCAGCTTTCTGTGACTATAACAAAATGCAGGCTGACCATATCTAAAGACTTTATAAATAAGCTGTTCTTTGGCTCATGGTTTTGGAGGTTCAAGTGTGTGGTACTGGCATTGACTGAGGTCTTAGGAAGGTCCTCATGACTTCATTCCATTTCTTCCAGTGGCCGTGGTGGAAGCGTCTATGAGAACAAGCAACAACATCACAATTCAGGAGCCAGAGAAGACCAGTGTCTCTCAAAATTTTCCTTTGAACATGCCTTTGAGCTGGAGAGATGGCTCAGTGGTTAGGAACACTTACTGCTATTCCAGAGAACCTGATCACACACACCAGCTACTCACAACCATCTGTAACTCCAGCTCCAGAGACTCTGACACTTCTCCCTTGCTAGACTCTGTGAGCATTGTGGTCATGTGCACATACCACTTACACTGTAGTCATGCACATACCCACATACACTGTAGTCATGTGCACATAACCACACACAGACACACATATACACATGAGTAAAACTGAAAACGAATTTTTTATTTGGATACTGATTTAGTGATATTTTATGTGTATAGGTGTTTTTGCCTTCATGTATACCTGTGTACTATGTACATGCAGTGCCCGCAGAGGCCAGAAGGGGGAGTCAGAGCCTCAGAAGCTAGAGTTACAGATGGTTTTTAACTGCCATACAGGTGTTGGAATCGAACTTTTGTCCTCTGAAAAAGCAGTCAGTGCTCCTGCTCCTAACCACTTTCCATCCCTAAAAATAAATCTTAAATAAGAAAAGACATGTTCTGGATGACAAAAGGACCTCCCTTGGGACTCCATCAGTTCCAGGTCCACTCCATGATCTAGTTGCCTGTGGATGAACCTTAGGGAGTACATGTGCAATAATAGTGTTATCCTTGTAAGTGATGCCAAACTGTACAATATCTGTATTGTTAGCAAGTTCCTGAACATGTAAGCTGGCAAAGGCCCTAGAAACATTTCCAGATGACTCAGCATACATTTCAGACAGCACACATAGAGCCTAGAAATGGAAATGACAGTCCCCCAAATCACAAAATTAGTGCATAAGTATCAGTGTAAGGAGCTAAATGCATAATAAACTTACAAATCAATAGAAAGCAAATATGAAGTAAGCTTACAAGAGAAATGACTCATTTTTAAAGGTTTAGTGTGTGTGTGTGTGTGTGTGAGAGAGAGAGAGAGAGAGAGAGAGAGAGAGAGAGAGAGAGAGAGACCATATGCACTTGTGTGTTCTAAAACACCAAAAACTGCAAAATATTTTGGCAACCCACTGTCACATCCATTGGCAATTCAAACTAAAATGTTATTTTTGAATCAAACGTAGTTCATACATGTAGTATAACTAATATGGATTCCTTATCACGTTCTTTTCTAGTGTTCTGGTTTTTGGAGAGAGGATCTCATGTTAGCCAAGTTGATGTTGCTATATAGCCTAAGATGGCTTTGAACTCCTGATCCTCCTGTCTCCATTCCCAAGCTGGAATAGAGGCAGACACAACTACACCCAGCTGGAGTTCCTCATGATTATCTAATTACTAAATATCTGCTTCTCTCTCTCAAAAAAAATTTCTCCTTTCTCTTTTCTTATTAGAAACCCCACAATTGTTTTTTTGTGACAAGGGGCAGTAAATGAAAGGATAAATGTCTGACTATAAAATTTTAGAAATCCAGATGTAAAAGGGGCTCATGGATGGCAGAAAAGGGGGTGTAGTGGTCAAGGTTCTCTAGAGGAAGAAAGTATTGAATAAATATACTTTACATGACAACAGACTTTTAGAGGACTGACTTACACAATGCAGGCTGAGTAGTCCAACAGTGTTGGTGTGCACACAGGAGAGGCTGAGAATCTGGTAGGTGCTCAGTCCAGAAGACAAAATGCTTTAGCAGTCCCAACCTGGCACTGAGAGTCTGGAGGATTCCTGGAGAGCCACTGGTCTTCAGTCTATATTGCTGAAGAAGTTGGACTCTTTAGCCAGGAAAAGATGGCAGCAGGACATCAGCAAAGCCACAGAACATCACTAACAAGAAGGGAAGGCAGGCAAGAGAACACGCTGATTCTTCCCTTGGACCACTAGGAAGGTGCCAGCCACATAGGGTAAGGGGGGAGTCCTCTCCCATCAGTTAATCCTCCCTGGAAATGCCATCACAGACCTGCCTAGAGGTGGACTTCTGGGTTCATTCCAGAGCCAATCACATTGACAATCAAGGTTAACCATCACAGGGATCTCACTTAGACTCCAGTCGACAAGCCCACCCTCTTAGATAATAGGATTTCACAGAAGCTCGAGTTAGCCAGTGCCCCCTCACCCTCCTCACTGAGCTGCCTAACTCTTGCATTAGTCCTGACATGTCTTTACCTAAGCAAGACAGTGAGCTGGAAAAGAAAATAACAGTGAAAGGGCTATGGTGTTAAACAATGGGGCTGTGCTTGAAGACAGAGTCTCAGATAGGAAAACCCTGAGATAGGACAAGAGCGCAGGAAGCAGGAAACACAGCCAACACACTGGAGAGAAATGACTGAGATCTCCCTTATTTACATTCCTTTTGTAGTTGTTGTTGTTGTTGTTTGGGTTGGTGTGTGTGTGTGTGTGTGTGTGTGTGTGTGTGTGTGTGTGTGTGCAGGTGTCAGTGAAGGCCAAAGAGGGTGGCAGACCCCATGGTGCTAGAGTTACAGGCAGTTGTGAGTGGCTCAACCTGGTGCAGAGAACGGAACTGGCATCCTCTGCATGAGCACACAGAAGAGGCCGAGTTAAGAGAGTACATGCTCTTAACTGCTGGGCCATCTCCACTACGCCTTCCCTTGGTCAACTTCCTAGAATAGCCCTTGGTGTTTCCTTCTCTCCTCTGAGTCCCATGATTGCTCAGTCTACATGAAACAGAAGTAAGGGATCCCAATGAGCTGCCTGCTTCCCCCACGGGGCTGGTTTAACTGGTCCAAACCAACTCCACCATCTCTGAGGAAAGCTGTCTGTCATTCAAAGTCACAGGTGGAAGATTCCAATTAAAAAGCCCCACAGATGAGGCAAAATAGCAAGTCCGTTATCTGCACAACGTTACAAAATTATTTCCTGTTTTGTTCTCAGTGTGGAGTCATTATGTAATGGTCTAAACCTCATGGTTAGAACACAGTCATTTATTCTGCAGTGTGCTCATTCCGTTTGTCTGTGAGGTGGATAATAATATGTTCCTCCCCAAAGAGAGCAACAGCAAGAACAGAAATGTAATTTATTTTTTATTGCTGAATTGGGCTTTTTCGAATGATTTTTGCAGACATGTCTTTAATAGATTTTCAGACATATTTTATTTGTTGAAAAATTTCCATGCCCTTGCATAATTTCAATTATTCAATGGGAACCAGTTGGGGGAATTGTTCCAGTCACTTATTCAGCCTTTTGAATAAGCCATATTTATGACTTCAATTGATTGCTTTGTCCATTTAGAGATTAGCTCGGATGAGTGGAGATTAAGAGAGAGCTTGATTTAGATCCCTTCTCCCTTGCAGACACAGGAGTCACACAAGTTGCTTCCTTCTGAGTGGCTTCTCAGATATTTCCTATCCAGCCCTTCCTGCTGGCATGGCCTAGATGCGGATGTTTAGAAAGAGTGTTTCTTAATACAAAAAGACAGACCAAGTTGAAATGGCCCTTTCTCTTTGGTTCTTTCTTCTTCATGTCTGTGAGGATTCAACCAGAAACAACCATCTTTGGCCCCAAATTAAGCAGGGGTGTGAGGGAGCACCATGGAGCCCCTGTGCCATTGGAGAGTTTTTGAAGGGTCTTTGAAGACAGTGGTTCACTGAAGATGAGAATTCCAAAAGCACAGAGGCTTGACCACAGAACAGAGCATCTGGGAAAGGTCTGTTTATTCCCAAGAAATCTGGAGCTAGGCAGTCACAGCCATGTCCTCTACTGCTCTTCACCCTTATCTTTTGGGACAGGATCCTTCACTGAACCTGGAGCTTATCAGTTCAGCAAGGCTAGATGATCTGCCGACTCGAGGGACCCTCCTGTCATTCTCCGCATCCCCAGCAGAGGCGCTATCACACCCAGAGGTTTGCATGAGTGCAGGGGATCAAGCTTGGGTCCTCTTCTCTCTAGGCCTATAGGAAGGATTTTTGACTGACTCATCCACAAATTTATGTTTGCCATGTAGGCCTGCCTAACAATCCCTCTTACGAACAATTCCTGACCTTCAGGTACTAGCAAATGGTCAGGGTGAAGCTGTTCAAGTTTATTCAGGCTTGCTTTCTTTTCTCTTTTTCTTTTTCATTCTTTCTTTCTCCCCCACCCCCTTTATTTTTTTTTTTTTTGAAGACAGGGTTTCTTTGTGTGTCCATCCTGGCTGTCCTGGAACTCACCTTGTAGAGCAGGCTAGCCTCAAACTCTCAGGGATCCCCCTGCCTCTTCCCCCTGAGTGCTGGGATTAAAGGTGTGCGCTACCGCTGCCAACCTTTAGCCCAGCTTTTTCTTTTCTTTTCTTTTTCTTTTTTTTTTTTTAACACAGATCCTGAAAGTTAATCAGAACCTTAGAAGGTAAAGAAAAATACAAATAGGTCAGAATCCTTGGCAGAACTTATGGGTCACTCCGTTCTTTAAATCCTGAAGACTGGTCTATGAGATGGGTGACAATCTACACATTCCAGACAAGGTGGGAGAAAGTCAGAAGCTGACAGGGCTGGGGAGATACTTGGTTGTGAAAGTGCTTACCATGCATGTATAAGGTGCTGAGTTCAATCCACAGAACCCACATAAAAACCAGGTATAGTGTACATGCCTAGAACATGCCTGTAAGTGTAGCAGGAAGGTGGAGATCGAGGTGAGAAATTCTGTCTCAAAGGAATGAGGAAAGTGATTGAGAAAGACACCTAATGTTGTCGTCTGGCCTTCACATACACATGCATACCCACACACATGAATACATACGTTGCATATACCGTATGTAGAATGAATAATAAGTTACAGGTGGTAAACAGCATGACTACAGACCGCCTCTCTTGTGTCCAGTGCAGATTTCAGACTCCAGGTTCTGTGTTCTTAGTGCTGACCCACACACTGCCTAACAAACATGCTGTTGTCCTTGTGGTCACAGCATGGCTGAGTGCACATCTTCTGGAAACTCAGGAATGAGGACACCACCATCCTTGCTTGCTATTTTAGCCAAATATTTGGCCTGAAAATGGAAGGTACTAATAAAAAAGATCTTCTAATTTGGGACAAATTCAAAGTGTGGTGTCAAAGTCTGGAAGACACATCCTGTCCTCAATATATTCCCAATATGTGATCTGACATTCCTTTAAGATTAACACTTTGGTGAATTTACTTTGGTGGGTTTCTGTGCAGTGAGCATGTCCAGGCTTGCTCACAGTTTTCTCCTGGTGTTGTGCACAGATCATAACCCCCAGAGAGACCACCAAAGATGAGCATGCTGGAATGCAAGAGCAAGGTTTAATACAGGATATCCAAAAGCAACACAAGCCTAGGCAGGAATTTTGTCCAATACATCCAATGCAGTGGAGGCTGGAGGAAGTGTCCACCTCTCTGCAAGCTCAGGTTTTAAAGGCAAAAACCACAAGGTTACATCATTTAGGGGTGCTAGTATGGGTACAATTCTGATTGGCTCGCTTCTAGGGACTTTCTAGAAATCATGGCTTACTCTTACTTCTAAGGGGGTGGTTGCTCGTCACCTTCCTCATTGGCTGCCCTCGGCTGGAGACGTTTCTGTGATCAGTTACCCTGGAAACCAGGGTTGCAACATTCTATGGTTAAACAGTCATCACCTTGTGACTCTGTACTTTGCATTCTCTAATTTCTGGAATCTGGGTTGACTGGTTCCAGCAACTCAAGGCCTGTACCTAAAATGGAGAAAGCTTAGCCTTATGTCTAAGATGGAGGCATTTTGTTCTCATTTTGGTCTCACATTGGTGTTATTCTGGCGCTACTATTTCACAATTTTGCTTTTTATAAGTGCTTGTGTGAAATTCCGAGAATGTAAGAAAGTACGGAGAGAAATATCTCTCTCTCTCTCTCTCTCTCTCTCTCTCTCTCTCTCTCTCTCTCCACATACACACACACACACATACACACACACACACACACACACACACACACACACACACACACCACAGAGAACAGAGAGAGAGAGTTAGCATGGCATTTTCCCATTCATCAGAATGAAATAAACACTTGTTGTCTATGGTGGTTTGAATAAGAATGGCCCCAGCAGGCTCATATGTTGATATGCTTGGTCTGCAGCTCTTTGGTGCATTACTTGGAAAGATTACGAGGTGTGCCTTTGTTGGAGTAGCTGTGTCTTTATTGGAGGAGGCATGTCACTGGAGGTGGCCTTTGAGGTTTCAAAAACCTATGCCAGGCCCAATCTCTCTCTCTCTCTCTCTCTCTCTCTCTCTCTCTCTCTCTCTCTCTCTCTCTCTCTCTCTCTCTCTGACTGCTGCTAGCTGATTAAGATGTGAAGTTCTCAGCTGCTGCCCCAGAGCCATGCCTGTCTGCTACCCACTATGATGATAATGGACTAGGCCTCTGAAACTGTAAGCAAGTCCTCAGTTAAATACTTACCTTTATAAGAGTCGCCTTCATCATTCACATCTCTTCACAGCAATAGAACTCTAAGATACTGACTGTCATATACCTGTAATTCCAGAACTCAGGAGGTGGAAGCAGGAGGATTGGAAGTTCAAAGTTGGGACCAGCTAGATGGCTTAGCAGATTCAACCCCTAGGACCCACATGGTAGGAGAGAGCTGACTCCTACAAGCTGTCCTCTAGCTTCCACATATGCATTATGACATGCTCACCACACATGTGCACACATAAAGAAACAAATAAATACATAAATGCATAAGTAAATATCTAACTATATTTTAAAAACGTCCTAGATCATCCTCAGCTACATGAGTTTGAGGCCAGCCTGGGCTACCTGAGACCCTTGATGGACCAGCCTGACTCCATCTTAAGGATGGAAGCCATTTTGTCATAAGGTCAGAGCAAGCTCATTTCTGTTTGCTGCAAGATTCAAGTTGACCATGTTTTAACCTGTTTCTGGAATTTGACATTCTCCCTACCATATGGAGTTTGACTCACACCTTGCACATACCCTGATAAGATATTCTGATTTTCACCAAGATGGCTCCAAAAGCAAAGAAGGAAGCTCCTGCCCCTCCCAAAGCCAAAGCCAATGCAAAGGCCTTGAAAGCCAAGAAGGAATCGCTGAAAGGTGTCCACAGCCACAAAAAGAAGAAGATCCACACCGCACATCACTCGCCTTCTGGCTGCCTAAGACCCTGTGGCTTCAGAGGCAGCCCAAATATCCTAGAAAGAGCACACCCAGGAGAAACCACTATGCCATCATCCAATTCCCCTGACCACTGAGTCAACCATGAAGAAGACAGAAGACAACAACACACTGTGTTCATTGTGGATGTCAAGGCCAACAAGCACTCAGTCAAACAGGCTGTGAAGACACTCTCTGATATTGATGTGGCCAAAGTCAACACCCTCATAAGGCCTGACGGAGAGAAGAAGGCGTATGTTTGGTTGGATCTTGACTATGATGCTCTGGATGTTGCCAACAAAATTGGGACCATCTAAACTGAGTCCAGCTAGCTAATTCTAAATATACTTTTTCACCATTAAAAAAAAATGCTCTGCCAAGTAATTTTAAATTTTTCAGCCAAGTTTCTAAGGAAACAAAGTCCCTCTGGAAATCCCCCAACCCTTGGAAACCCCCTAACCTTGCATTTTGGGGGACTATATAAATGCTACCTTTTTCTATGTTTGATCTATTTTCTCAAATTCCATTTTAGTGAGATAGCCCTGTCTAACAGAAAATAAAGAAATAAAACTTGCATAATTTGACCAAAAAGTTTGGGTAAAGATCTTTACTTTCATTTTGTGGGATTAACACCTTGTCTCAAAAAAAAAAAAAAAAAGTTGAAGATGCCAGACTCCTGAGGACTGTATGATGTAAGGTTATTAGTGTTGGCAACCTAGTGTCTCCGTGAAAACATGTAGCCCTAAATAAACATGCCTCAGTTTCCACCCTAGCTTTATCTCTTGCTGTGTATTGGTTCCTGCACAGGTGCCATCATGCTTTTATGAATGTGAACTCTCTACAGTGACATAAAATATATATATAATAGGGATCATGAAGGTGGTCCATTTGCTTACTCAGAGGGGTAAGTCAGAATGTTCCTGCCCTGGGCCTGGCTCATCTGGTCCCAGAGTCAGGACCAGGATGAGTGTCCTCAGCAACTTCCACTAATCCAGTTGATGAGCAGAGCACCTGCTGGACACAGACATCTGAGAGCAGTTTCTTCTCATCCTCAAGGAACAGAGCTTCGACTGAGACATTACCCCAGCAGACACAGTGACTCTGCAGACAAGAAAAGACCAAGTCACGACTTGGCCAAACCAAGGCTGCCCCAACAGAAGAAATGACTGTACTACTTTCCTTGATGTTTGACAAAGGGCCTAACAAATCCAACAGAAGAAAGGAAGGATTTACGTTGGCTCACAGTTTGAGGATGCAAGTCCACCATGGCTGGGAACGCACAGCAGCAGAAGTGAGGCAGCTGGTCACATGGTCTTCACAGCCAGGAAGCAGAGAGACAAATGCTGGCATCAGCTCACTTTCTTCTTTTATTCAGATCAGAACCTCAACCCATAGAATGGTAATAGCCACTTTCAGGCTGAGTCCTCCATCCTCGGAGAACCCAGTCTAGGAATATCCTCCCAGACATGCCCAGAGGCTTGTCTACTAGGTGAGTCAAAATCCTGCCAAGTTGAGAATCGCTGGATGAATTTCCCAGCATAGACAGTATTAACCCTCTAGGAAAGGGAGTCTCTTTTTTTCCCCCTGTTTTTGTTTTTTTGTTGTTGTTGGTTTTTTTGTTTGTTTGTTTTTGTTTTTTGAGACAGGGTTTCTCTATGTAGTTTTGGTGCCTGTCCTGGATCTCACACTGTAGACCAGGCTGGCCTCGAACTCACAGAGATCCACCTGGCTCTGCCTCCCAAGTGCTGGGATTAAAAGGTGTGTGCCACCATGCCTGGCTGAAAAGGAGTCTCAAAGCTCAGGACACACCTTCATAATAAGACCCCAAACCCTACATCTCAATTCACTAAACACTCTGAACTCCATAGGTGAACAGAGCACCAGAACTTCTGCCCAAGCCTGGTCTTCAAGCACCAGCCCCTCAACTGCTTCCTGAAACAACTACTCACTGGCCATCTATGAACCAATCCTAAGGGATCTCATTAGAAATTCAGAACTTCTCACTGCACATCAGACCTATACGCCATCAGAAGCTGAACTTTAACAAGATCTTGGCTTAATTGTACACCCACGAACTTGGGGATGCCTGGGCTACATGTTTCTGTTTCTTTGTGCTAAGAAGAGGGGCCACTTGGGAACTAAGAACTTTATTATGAGTTTTTGTCCTTGTTTTATCCTTTTTGACAATTTTTCCCTAAAGAAATGTGTCCAGTTTTCATTTTATTTACATGGCATCTTTGTCCCTGAGATAAGAGGATGAACCAGACAAGTGGCTCTTGGTGGCGTGATTTGTGTCTCCCATGACCAATGGGCGCTCACTGTGGGCAGCGGGACTTTCTTGAACGCTGCAGTGCTCTGTGCGAGAGCTCTGAAGAAGAAAGAAGGACACACACAGCTCCGTGCATTCTGAAGAATCCCCAGGAAAGGATGCAGCCAGTCCATCCTTGAGCCTGAAAAGGGAACTTTCTCAGAATCTGTCCATCTCCACGGTGACCCAAGAATCTACAAAGCTTCCATTCACACCCTTGTTCCCAGCACAGGTTCAAACACGCTTGATTCCCCACTTTGTCTGAGTCTCTATAGAACAGTGACTTATCTTACTCCAGGGAAATGTCAAGTTTTTAGTCACCTCTGTGTTCCTGGATAATAAAAACACCTTGAACTGAGTCTGCAGAAGTCCTGAGGAGCACTGTGGTGGGTGATCTACAAGGAGGCACCGATGAGTTCCTGCCAGAACACTCAGAGAGCTGAGCTATCAGAATTCTTTTCCTCCATTTCTGCAACTGCAAATTCCCCTAGCCTGGTCAGTTTAGGTCATTCAGTGCCTAGGGTGTATAGTGTAGGGACAGTCCTACCTGGAAAGAGATGTTGAGATGAGAACAGGCCGCATATTAAAACTCTCCCATGAGTCCCTTTGTTTCATACATGGGAATATTCAACTCCTGGATTCCAGGATCTGGGTGCAGGAAGGGCCCCTGGTTCCTCTAATTTCCTGGCATCACTAACAAGGTAGGTTCAGCCATCCTTGTGCAATAGACTACTAAACAGTCAACTGATAGTGAAAAGAAAACATGTTCTCTCTTCAGTGTGGCCACATGGGGAAGATGTCTTAGTTTTTTGTCAACTTGGCACAAACTAGAGTCATCTGGGAAGAAGGGACCTTGAAGGATGACTCTGTAGGCTTGACCTGTCAGTAAGTCTTGTAGGGGCATCTTCTTGACCAATGGTTAATGTGGGAGTTCAACCAACCCCTGGGATGACAGACCTAGATGATTTAAGAAAGCAAATAGAAGAGAGCAAGCCAGTAAGCAGCACTCCCCCATGGCCTCTGCTCCAGTTCCTGCCTCAGATTTAGGCCCTGAGTTCCTGCCTTGACTGCCATTCATGGTGGACTGACTACAGCTGTAAAATGAAATAAACCTTTCTTTCCCAAGCTGCTTTTGGCCACAGTGTTTGTCACAGCAAGAGATGCAAAGTAGGACAGACAACTAAAGAGGCCCAGTGGCCTCCTCTCCACCTCAAGTCCTTTGCAGGCTTGGCATGAGTTAGACGTTCAGGCTTTGACACTGGCAACTCTGCTCGCAACAACATGGGAGGCAGAGTGTGGGGAGAGGAACTACTTACAGTGACTGAAGTTCCTTCCTGGAGATTTCCTCTTGACATTTCACACACCTGCCCCTGTGTTTCCTTGGTACCCTGTTTCTCTTATTAGAATGCTTCTCATGGTTGTTTTTAAAGGTTCGTTTTATTTTAAATTGTGTGTGTATGTGTGTGTGTGAGAGAGAGAGACAGAGAAAGAGAAAGAGAGACAGAGAGTAGGTGCTGCAGTGGCCAGAGGTATTAGAGCCCCTGGAGCTGGAGTTATAGGCTGTTGTGAGCCACTGATGTTAATGCTAGGCACAGAATGGGGATCTTCTGCAAGAGACTACACTTTCTTAACCACTGAGCCATCTTCCCGGCCCGCATTTTCTACATTTTCACAATCTCCACACTGCTCCCTGTTTCCATTCCTTGGCTGTGGCATTCACTGCTGGATCCCCACAGTGAGGCAGGCAGCTTCTGTGTGCTCAATGAAGTCTTGTTAGCTGTCTATGAGGAACACACTGGGAGATTGGAGAGGGGCAATGTCAGAGACAGATTTGTGGAGAGGAGTACTTGGAGAAAAGCCTTGTGCATCAGCCAGCCAGATCAGATGGGGGGACTCGATGACTTAATCTCAGCAGGTCAGAGGTAAGTAACTTTATACGGCAAGACTACAACATTCAGTCTTGGAGGACATGGCTCAGACCAGCCATGGCTAGGTTCAGAAGCCCTCACTCCACAGATGAGAATCTCAGAGAAGCCTCCTATAGTTTATTGGCCTGGAAGGGTGGCACTAGAGGAACCATTTACACCACAACTCCTAAAACATAATGGCAGGAAGCCCTGGTTTCCCTTCAAAGTTTGCAAGGAGGAAGTGTGGACAGAGAATCATGTGTTGGCTCTAGGGTACCATCTATACCCTTTCTGAGGTGGGGAAGGATAGCAGAATGAGTGGATGGACTTGGGAGTCACATTCATCAACCTGCAAAGATCACTCCCTCTAGAGGAGCCTGGTATGGTGACCCTCCTGTCAGTATCTGGGGCCTCCAAGACACTTGTGCTCCTCCCTTGGCTATCTGAGCATTGGGACAATGACTCCAAAGAATTGGAATTTCCCCCAGCAGTCTTAACACTGGGAAAGGCTGATATCTGGTGTCAGTCACAGGGGGAGCTTGTCTCCCAGAACAAGATTTTGCCAGTTCAGACAAATTGTCAGACTACTTGGCAGGACAGACTCTGAGTGTCAGTGATGGGTGGAGCCATGATCTGACCAGGACTGCTGAGTTATGCACACCTCTTTCTAGCAGGGTTCCATGACTTCTTCCTTCCTCATCCCTACCCCCAGGCATGTCATGGAGAAGTGTTTTGAAAACCTTCTCAGAACCACATAGAAGAAGCATCTCTACCAGAACTGGTGGTCGTGGCTTCCTCCCTCCATGTTCCACATGTCATCTTCCCAGATTAATTGTCCCAGTGCTTTTCCAGGCCGCTCAAAACGATAGCCTTTTGAATACAACTCAAAAGCTCCTGACATTATCAGACACTTAGTCCTCAAGGATGCAGGATTAGGAGATGCCATGGAACTTTGGGAGGTGGAGTCTTATGTTAGGTCACACAGACTGTATCCTCAAAAGGAAATGTGGAAATTTGTGAGGTATGTGTGTGTGTGTGTGTGTATGTATTGTGGAGTGTGTATGTGTGGTGTGGTGTGGTGTGGTGTGTGTGTGTGTGTGTGTGTGTGTGTGTGTGTGTGTATGTATTGTGGAGTGTGTATGTGTGGTATGGTGTGTATGTGTGTGTGTGTGTGTGTGTGTGTGTGTGTATGGTGAAGTGTGTATGTGTGGTGAGTGTGTGTGTGTGTGTGTGTGTGTGGTAAGGTGTGTGTGTATGGTGTGTGTGTGTGTGTGTGTGTGTGTATGTACGGTAGAGTGTGTATGTGTGGTATGTGTAGGTGTGTGTGTGTATGGTAGAGTGTGTATGTGTATATGTGTGGTGCATGTGTGTGTGTGTGTGTGTGTGTGTGTGTGTGTGTGTTTCATGGCCCAAACCTCAGGGTGTGATCAACTGCCCTTCTGAGACTCTAACTGGAGCTCTAAGAATGTAGGGTTAGAATCCAGATGCTGCTCAGGCTGCAGACTTGCAGCTGCCTTCTCCTCTGGAGAACACTAACAGGCCCCCTGTGAAGACACTGTAAACCTCTGGCTAACAGTCTTCCTGTGCCAGGACCGCACCAGCACAGTGAGTTCCCATCAAAGGGGATGGACCCCACACGTCCTGCTCCCACCCCGTTCCCTACCTCCTACCTGGATACTGTGAAACTTCCCCACTCCCACAAAGGTATAAGAGGAGCCTCCCTTTCTGCCCCAGGGGCTCAGATTCTGTCTTCAGAGCTGTGCTGGGTTGTCTTGCTTTAGTGCTGGGATCTGAACCCTTGTCAGAGCCCCACCATGCTACTGTCTGACTATTCATACCATGAAGAACTCCCAACCCCAGCAGCCAGTGTCCCTCCTGCACCCACATCTGAGATATTCAAAAGGGCTAACCCAAGCGGGGGGACAATTAATCTTAAAGATTCAAGGAGAAAGACCGCTGACCCAAATCATGGCCCAATTAATTGAAGCAAGCTTTTTTATTCATGTACACAGGCCGCCTCCCTCTAAGGTGGGATTCAAGATACATGGAGAAGATAAGGTTTTTATAGCTCAGGGATAGGGGGGTTCCAAATGGGGGACTTGGCAGGCAAATAGGCAGTTACAGAAGCAGAACATAACAAGGTGGTCACAGCAGGGCAGTCATAACCAGGTAGTCATAACAACAGGTAATCATAATAACCTTTTGAAACAAAGACATGGTGGCTGTTTCTGAAACAGGCAGTACAGACCATGTGTAGTTGAGGTTACATGTGGGGCAGAACCCAATCCTTCAGAAACAGATTTAATCATAAACAAGAATAAGCCTAGTTTTGCCTTTACTATAAGATAGCTTTTGAGCCCAAGATGGAGGCAGGCTGGTTCATCACCACTACCGAATTTTCAGAACCACTCAAGGCAAAATAGACCTCTTTTGTCTTCAAAAGCAGCCTGCATCGGGTGTTCCACTACAGTCACACGAGCCTGAAAAATATAACCGGTGATACAAGCCAGCGCCCAGATCTTCCTGCAACCTCGAGACCTCCTGCTGCCCAGTCTTTCTACCATCCCCAGCCTGCGATACCTCCAAGGCCTTTGACAAATACCAACCATCTAGAATTTGCTTACGCCCCTCCTCTTTCAGTCTGATCTCAGCTCCCTTGGTAGAATTCATCCTGCTCTTTGTGTGTTCCCATTTAACCTCCTTTTTAATCTGTCATAATACTTTTTCAAAAGATTGTCTAGCTTGAGTTCAACCCATGCAAATCTGTGAAGCCTCCCCATTGCATGATGGTCTTGGGTTTTGGTGGTGGTGGTGGTTTTTTTTTTTTTTTTTTTTTTTTGCATGTCATGATTAAGGCCCCTTGGTAAATAGCAATCCACCCATAATTAGCACATCAGTGGGCTGTTCCTGTGTTCTGTGCAACCTAAGGGTTTCTGTATTTAATGACCCTAATTAAAACTCTTAGCATATCAAAGGAATTTTTTTACAAAAACAACAATAATTAGCTTTGGAAATTTCTGTGATTTGTTACTTTGTCAAGCTCAATGAGCACTCACTCTTCTCCTCCCATTTCCTACCCCCCCCACCACCACCCCACATCTCATTTACAAGACTTCCAAGCAAAACTTTGAAATTCTAAATCTTTCTCTCTACTGTGTGGAAATGGTTTTGATCATTTTCAAACCTTCTCTCTTTATTGCAGTGCCTCTCAAATAACAAAGTCTATAAAGGTTTTAAGGACAGCCAACTCAAAGACTAATATTATCAATTATCCTCTCTCCTAGGTAACTCCTATCAGCTTACCAGAATA
This sequence comes from Onychomys torridus, assembly GCF_903995425.1. Taxonomy (NCBI): domain Eukaryota; kingdom Metazoa; phylum Chordata; class Mammalia; order Rodentia; family Cricetidae; genus Onychomys; species Onychomys torridus. The sequence goes on from NC_050453.1 coordinate 71,595,636, forward strand.
TGATAGGGTCTCCATAGTTGATAGATGGGTGGTTTGTATTGATTATCACCTTAACAGGATCTGAAATCACCTAAGAGACAAATCTTAGGACCCATTGAGGAGGGAGTTCCTAAACTGGATTAATTGAGGTGGGAAGACCCACTCTCAATGTGGGCAGTACCATTCTGTGGGCTGGGGTCCTGGACTATGTAAAAAGGAGAAAGCAGGACTGGACTCCCAGGCCTAGCTCTAGCCATGCTTCTTATGCACTGAAACAGCTTGGAAAGCTCCCCAGATCCACGCCTGTCTGCCCACACCATCTCTACATTCCCTAGGCTACCTCTCCTACCCTAGGCTAGGAAACCAGCAAGCCCAATGAGTTCTTCAGATCTCCACCCACCCACACTGCCCCTATACTCTCAAGCTTAGCTACAGTCAATCAGCTTGTACACCATCCTACCCAGGTGACTACCCAAGATCCCAGCCCACCCATGCTGTCCCCACACTCCCCAAAGTCCCAGCTCAGGTTACAGCCCAGCCTGGTGAATGAACAACACACTGTGTATCCTACCACTCCACCCACCAGCCATCCTCACACCCCCAGGCCTATCTCAGGTGTTGCAGACTGCACACTGGCCCAGACAAACCAGCCAGAAGTCACACTCACAAGCTTTCTTAGTTGCCACTGAATTATGATCACCCTTTGCTCTCTAATAAAAAAAAAAAAATCAACATTATTTAAAGGACTGAGCCCACTCTGTGGGTGGAAGGAAAGTTTTCTGAAGCACTGGCCTCCTGACTCGCTATACCTGATCTGAAAGAACCAAGCTTGGACAGCAACAAAAAGAGAAAAAGAGTCAAACTTGTGCTCTACAGAGACAGGATAGGATCTTGTATCAGACACAATCAATGAAAGAACCCCCACTTCCTGATACGGTTTTATCTTAGTCTATGGGTGACATCTGTAAATAGTCCTCAGGGTAAATGGCCAATGCAGAGTCATGCACTGGACTGGGGAGGTGACTTCGATGGATAAAGCACTTGCTGTGCAAACATGAGGCCCCCCCATGTTTAAAGTTCATATCCCCAGAACCTGAATAAATGCCAGGTGTGTGTGGTGGCTGTAGGGGGGCCCAAAGCAGCTTGACCACACAGAGGCCATGACAGGCTTACTGGCAAGCAACACCTGGATCCAGGAAAAGCCATAAACTGACACCATCCAGGGATGGGCCAGGGATGGGGAAGTACCTGACATCCCAAACATTCCAACTGTTAGATAAGGTTAGATAAGATGTCCAGATGTCCTTGAACCTAGCACATACCTATTTCTCCTTTTTGTTGATATCCCCAAACAAATGTCAGCCAATCCCAAACCCTGGAAATCCCTTCATTCCAACCTTTACTAAGATAAAAGCTCTACCCCACCTGGGCTGGGGGTTCTCTGCTCTCACCAATGCATCAAACAGACAGAGAGACCAAGCTCTGAGCTTGAAATACAGGCTCTTTGCTTTTATATATGGGATTCAGTCTCCATGGTGGTCTTTTGGTGGTCCCCATGATCTGAGCATAACAGTGGCCTACCTATAATCCCAGTGCTTGGAATGCAGAGATGGGAGATGCCTGAAGCAAGCTGGCCAGATAGACTAGTCAGATTGGGGAGTGCTGGGTTTAACTGAGAAATTCCACATTAATAAATAAGGTGGAGAGAGATGGATGAAGACACCTGATATCAACACCAGGCTTCCACATGAGTATACACACAATATACATTCACATACATGCATACACATATATGTGAACACCTATTCACAGCACACACATACAAAACATAAGAGTAAAAGGTCATAAACCGAAGACTGAGGAAGTATGCATACAAACCTGTACATAAGTAAATGTTGAGAACTTCAAGCAGAAATAACCTGTAGGAGACTGTTCTCTTGCCCCCCTCAGTTACACTCCCTTAGTGTGACAGAACTAAAGGTGGCTATCAGAGTCTGCTCCCCATTTTTTAGCATTCATATTCTATGAATATAATATGTAGCACCAAATGTAATTCTCAAGAAAATGGTAAGAGATTAGTTGCTTTTGAATCCTGGCTAAAAGGCTAACACTAGGCTGGGAATGTTTGCCTGGCATGTATGATGCCCCGGTTTCAATCCCCTACACCACCAAAAGAAAAAGTTGGGTGAAAAGATCCCCCACTGTTTCATATAACAGATCACAGAGTAAACGGATGCCAGCCTGCCTTCTTAAACTGTGAACTCCTGTTGACCCCACAGTTCTACTCTAAGGAAGTGAGTCTAAGCTAATTAAGAATGTAAATTAACTATTGGCTACAAGGTTACTCATCACATTTTTTTTATATCAGCAGCCTAAATTTCTAACAATAGGAGGTTGGTTACAATTGTTGAAGAAATTATTCTCTTGATAAATATTTGTTGGCATAAAATGAACTCATTAGGTTGAAAATCAAGCTTACAAAGCAGTATTATCCCAATATATTTCTGTGGGTATATATGTATTCAGAGAGAGGGGGAGACAAGGGAGATCAAATTTAGATTTTAACGAAATTTTGTGTAATAAAGACAGATGAGAGAGAGATGATAGACGTATGAGACATAGATAGAAGATAGATGATAGATGATAGAAGATAGATAGATAGATAGATAGATAGATAGATAGATAGACGGATAGATAGATAGATAGATAGATAGATAGATAGATAGATAGATAGATAGACGGATAGATAGATAGATAGATAGATAGATAGATAGATAGATAGATAGATAGATAGATAGACGGATAGATAGATAGATAGATAGATAGATAGATAGATAGATAGATAGATAGATAGATAGATAGATAGATAGATAGATAGATAGATAGATAGATAGATAGATAGATAGACGGATAGATAGATAGATAGATAGATAGATAGATAGATAGATAGATAGATAGATAGATAGACGGATAGATAGATAGATAGATAGATAGATAGATAGATAGATAGATAGATAGATAGATAGATAGATAGACGGATAGATAGATAGATAGATAGATAGATAGATAGATAGATAGATAGATAGACAGATAGATAGATAGACGGATAGATAGATAGATAGATAGATAGATAGATAGATAGATAGATAGATAGATAGATGAGAGAGAAAGAAAGAGAGAGATGATAAACAGATGTAAGATAGGTAGGTCTGACAGACAGACAGACAAACAGACATACAGATAGATTTGCATCTCTTTATCCTAACCTAAGTGCATTTTTTGTGTTTGATTTTATTTTGTTTTGAGGCAGAGTCTCACTTGTAGTCTCACTTGGAAGTCTCACTTGGAACTTACTATGTAGCCCAAGCTGTCCCTGAATTCATGACAACCCTCCTGCCTCAGCCTCACAAGTACTGGGATTACATGCATAGCCACATCTATTACCTCTAATCTAAATTTTTTCTTTTCCTGTGATGAAGTGCTGCTTAAAAGCTATACACTTGTAATGAAAACTCCCTTGGTTGACATGAATATCCCTGAATCTCTGCTATCATTTGATACTTAGGCACAGGACGTAAGTCATCCTATTTAGACTTTTATCCCTCAAGACCTAATAACAGAGAATCCAGGAAAATAGACGGTGCCTTGAATAAGGAAACAAGGAAATAGCAGCTCTGTGTGTCTGAGGAAGAAGGAACAAGTGACAGTCCCATGGGGTGTGTGATATATGGCAGAGTTTACAGCCTGACAAACTCACCAGGATGAGAAGACCTAGCAAATCCAAGGGAACTGAACTGGGCTCAGTCAACAGAAGACATGTCTCCCAAGCAGAAGTGCCTGGAGTCAATCCCCAGAACCCATGTAACAAAAGCTAAACATAGCGACCAGCACTGACTTCCTGGGAGATCTGTGAGAGACCCTGTGTCACAGAACAAGGTGAGCCACCAGTAAATGGTCCATACTCCAGTGACTAACTCCTATTCATGCAAGCAACCCTAAGTAAACTTAATGAGAGAGACAGAGACAGAGACAGAGACAGAGAGAGAGAGAGAGAGAGAGAGAGAGAGAGAGAGAGAGAAGAGGAAAGTAGAACTAATCAGGAAGAATAGAATTTTGTCAGAGAGGGAATGAACAAGAGAGGATACTGGGAAAAGGTCAACATCACCAAAATACTATGTGTACATGTTTGAAATTCTAAAAGAAACTATTTTTTTTATAATACAAAACACAACAAAATAAGAACAAGCAAACAAGGTGGGCTGCTCTTGAGGAACAATACCCAAGACGGATACAGTGATGGACTGTATTCTCCTGATCTGTAAAGCCAAATGAAAAGTCTTACTTCCATTCTGTTTTGACATGCAATTTTGGACTCAGACACAAATGTGCAGTCAGAAATTCTGAGTGAGCTGGTTAATGAGGTAGTGAACAAGAGGAAGACTGACTCACTAGCACCGAGTGCAGTGAGGTCACCTCCAGGAAGAGGACACGCTTCAGGTGTGCTTAGGAACCACTGGATTTGAAGGATTATTAGCCTAGCAAGGCATCTGCCCCAAGGAAGTCAGTAGTCAGGGCTATCCGAAGAGAAAATGATGGGACTGGATAGATGATTCATGAGTGTGAGTGATTGTCATGTATGCATGAGGACCTGAGTTCGAATCCTCAGCACCCATGTAAAAATCTGGGAGTGGCCATGCCAACACCCATAATCCTAGTAATGTGGGGTGGAGGGAGACAGGAGGATCATTAAGGATTGCTGGCTGGCAGCTTAAATCTGTGTTTAATGACATACAAATGCGCACGCACACACACACACACACACACACAAATTATCTTTATTTTATAGGAAGTAAAGTAAGGAAGCTGATCCAAAAGGAGTCCAGGTTCCTGTTATGTCAATCTGTATGTTTCCAGTGACACTAAGACATTGCAGCTCAAACCACTTCGTCTCAGCAAATACTTTCCAAAATAAGACCCAAAGACAACAGAGCTGAAAGCAACACGCTATGAGTTGGGGACTGAGCCAGCTCCTGCCCCAACAGGAATTCACCTGCAGTTTATATTCCCTCTTTAATCAAATCCTGGACACCACAGCTCTCAGCTCACAGTGGTTTAAGCAGCACTTTGATTAATGGACTTGATCAGTGTCCACCATTGTCCAACCACAGCGCTGACCCCCCATGGTCCACACACAAGTCACATTGTCCTCTTTTATTACAGGAACTGAAGGGCATAATGGTCTTCTAGACAGCAGCATAATTTATGAAAAATATAATTTTTAAGAGAGACCATATTTGAGCTTGGAGAGAACCTCGGAGCCCATTGCTATTTTAATTTTAAGCAGGCAACGCAAATAATTAAATGTCAGGTCATATTGACAGCATCAAATTTAAGAGAGTATAGATGGCACACAGCCCCCAGAGTGCTGGAGCATATTAAATCAGATTTATCAGAGCACTGAATCATATTTTGCTTTTGAAATCAAACAACAGTATCGATTGGATTAAAAATGAGCCACTTTCCCAAAACCTCTCAGCTACAAATATTGCCATACAAGCCACAATTCTTTAAAAAGCAATCAAGAGACGTGGAAATGAATTCACAAATAAATAGTAGATTCCTTTGTAGCCTTTTCCTTTTCTTATGCTGTCACTAGCTCACACTAGTCTATTTTAAATGTCTTTTCAAAGAGAGAATGGATGTAAGCAGCCAATATTCAGCTTGATCTGCTTTAAAACAGATTAACTTGAATATTTTGTCTAGAATTCACTCATAATTTTGTGCACCTGAGTATCACTTCCTCACACAAATCTGTGCTCTGCACTGGGTACCATGGGCATTTTGGACAGCTATTCCAAATTAGCAGGAATTTTTTGATTTTGTGTGTGTGTGTGTGTGTGTGTGTGTGTGAGAGAGAGAGAGAGAGAGAGAGAGAGAGAGAGAGAGAGAGATCCCTGTGGATCCCATAAAAGGCCATCATATCCCCTATAGTTGGAGTTCCAGGGGTTATAAATGACCCTATTTTGGTGCTAGGCATCAAGGTCAGGTTCTCTGCAAGAGCAACAAGCACTCCTAATGCTGAGCCATCTCTCTGGCCCCAGAAAATGTTTTATATCCTTTAAATATGACATCTTTAGTGGTTTGAATAAGAATGACCCGTGTTGGTTCATATATTTGAAATCTTGGTTGTAGGCAGGCTTTTCTTTCCTGCCCACCAATTTCCAAATAACCAACATGGAGACAGTATTATTTATAAATGCTTGGCCTAGCTCAAGCTTGTTACTAGCTAACTCTTACAACTTAAATGAAGCCATATTTTTTAATCTACATTCTGCTATGTGGTGTTACCTCTCTTCCATCTTGCACCTCCTGTTTCTTCTCTATGTCTGGCTGGTGAGTCCTCTGACACCACCCTTCTTCTTCCCAGTGTCCTTAGTCTGGTTCTCCCTAACCTTATCCTGCCCAGCTACTAGCCAATCATCTTTATTAAACCAATCACAGTGACATAAATTCACATGGTGTAAAGGAATATTCCACATTTCCCCCTTTTTGTCTAATTAAAAAGGAAGGTTTTAACATAGTAAAATTATATACAACAAAAACAGTTATCAAGAAAGAATTACAGTAACACTATCTGGTCCATTTGTTTTTGGCAAAATTACAGAAAATACTCTATTATCTTTGAATCTAAAGTTTTATACCTAATTTACCTATTGTCATAAGTAAGGAAAACTTTAACTATGACTGTCTAGTCTTTATCTCCATCAAAGCCCCCAGAAGGGTGAAATGTTACCTAACAACAGGGACATCTGGCTGCCTGGACAGTCACCCAAAGTTCTTCTGTAACATTGGAGCCTCCATCTTTGCCTACAGGCATAGTATATTTGATAGACTTTTCTGTGAAGCAAGAATTTTAAAGGATTGTCTTACCTTGTTGTGGCAAAGTTCAGCAGTCACTTCCTTCCCCCCCCCCTTTTTTTAAAAAGATTTTTATTTATTTATTATGTATACAGAAGAGGGCACCAGATATCATTACAGATGGTTGTGAGCCACCATGTGGTTGCTGGGAATTGAACTCAGGACCTTTGGAAAAGCAGTTGGTGCTCTTCACCTCTGAGCCATCTCTCCAGGCCCAGCAGTCACTTTCTTTTGTGTCCTGCTTGTCCATTTGGACAGCATACTGCCAGCAGTTGAGGCAAAGGCAGTTTTTTGCCTAGTGGCTAGCTTTTGCCACAAAGAAAGCAAAATCCATATGGAGTTTCTTGGATGCCCATCATCTTCTCTGAAGTAGATTGTTGCTGCTGGGAGCAGACATGTCTCATTGTCATAAAAAGCCTTATATTATTAAAACAAATTAAATGCTGTGTTCTGTAGATCTCTGAAGTGCTTGAAGACCACCTGTCTATCTAAAACATATCTCTGTTTGACCTTGAAAACATGTATAACATGACTATAACTTTGATTATAATAGGTGACTACTAACTTGCATTTCTCTATTATCCAAAAAAGCTTTTAATAATAACTTTAAAGGACTAGAAATTTATATTACATTGTTAAATGAACTGCATAGGTATAATACTTTAAACAAGAGTAAAAACATGTGCTGTATATTCTAACAAAAACAACCTTAAATTTGTATCAATATACAAAAATATCTTAACCAAGAGTAGAAACATATATATATATATATATATATATATATATATATATATATATATATATATATAAACAAAAAATAACCTTAAATTTGTATCAATAAGCCAAAATCCATACCAGTGTAAAATATTTTGAAATTAATAGTTGTTTTCTGGATTAAAGTAGATTCAATAATCTACCCTTTTTTTTTCCATCATTCCTATATCATATCCTTTTTTCCCTTTAAAAATGGATCTTTAAATTTAACTCTTTTGTTTACCTTTTTAACTAAGACTAATAGCAATTTGTAACCAACACCCATAAACAATAACAAACATTCATAATCCACTTAATTACAAAAACCCACCCACATCCCATCTCTCGGGAATGTGGGTGTCATTCTTTAGACTACTTCCTGTTGTCTGTAGGGGCTGGTATCTTTGGGGGAACCTTGAGAAAATCAGGATAATTGTTAGGTTTTTATTGGAGTAGTTTGTGAGGTTGGACTATCTCAGCCAGCAGCCTTGAGCTGTTTTGGGTGCAGAACTCTGGAGAGACTGTAACAAGGGTATTTTGAGATGCTGGATCACCTGGACCATCTGGTTTCATTGTTGTCTGGTCTCCTTGTTCTGAAAATACACAAACTTTTAAAGGTAACATACATGTCTGTATAAATACAAGTATAGGTTGTATATTTTACACAAGTCAACCAAAGATAATTTTTTCATGTTTGAGCAAGTAAAATATGTATCATGTGTTTTGTAGGTCTTCTAGATTTATTTATGTCTTCTTGTCAGGATTTTCAGGAGGTCTTCCCCAATCAAAGCTGATTCATATCAACTTTGAATGAACCCACAGCCTCTCATTTCCCCAAAAACAACACACCTTTTGACTTCCATTATAAGTCAACATATTTTTAAAATATATAGGTTGATTTAATCTAGCAGCTTTCATAAGCCAGTGTCTCTTAGCAGTCAAAAAATTTAAAGACAACACAGTAACATATAGAATCCAGACTCTCTATATTTCCCATATTTATGTGGTTTTTTATATTACTTTATTCCCTTTTTAAGGACTTTATATTATTTATAAACTTTTTTTTACTGTCTATATGCTTTTTCATTTTCCTCCCAAGCCTTTGGACATTTTTAAATACACCATAACCTGTTTAGAGGTTTTTTCCATGTGGATCTGTCTTTACTTAGTATCTCTATTGGTTTTTTATTACATGAGACTACTCTTAAACTGATGTATTAGTCACCAACATGGTTCAGCTTAGCACATGGCATTGGCAGCTGACTCCTTCCCCTCTTGGTTCCCTGAGAGCTCAGCTTCATGGTGGAGATGTTGGTGGGAGCCATGTTTACCACCCCAGCTCTAGGACGTTGTTGGGTCTGCGCTGCCACCAAGTAGCATGCTGCCTGTTGCTCATAAGACGCATTTAAGTGTTTGGTTCAGGACCTCTTAAAGGAGCCATGCCTCTGTTTGTCATTAGTATCAAGCCTACCCAAGAAAAGGCAGTTATCAGGAAGCCACATTTGGCTCCATTTTTGTGTGCTTAGAATCTTTTTTAAGCTCTGTTAGGTCTTATATAGAAATTCCAGCCCCACATTGGAATGCCATATGTAAGCAGACTTTTCTTTACTGCCTGCCAGTTTCCAATAACCAACAAGGAGACTTAGTATTATTTATAAATGATCAGCCGATAGCTCAGGCTTGTTTCTAGCTAACTCTTACAACTTAAATTAACCCATATTTCTTAATCTACGTTCTGCCACATGGCATTACCTCTCTTTCAACTTGTACCTCCTGTTTCCTCCTGTGTCTGAATAGTGACTCCACGGACTCCACCCTTCTTCTTCCCAGTTTCCTAAGTTTGCCTCTCCCACCTAACCTTATCCTGTCCAGCTATTGGCCAGTCAGTTTCTTTATTAAACCAATCACAGAGACATATTCACATAGTGTAAAGGAATATTGCACACTTGGTTCCTGTTTTGGGAAGGATTAGGAGGTGTTGGAGGAGGTATAACAGCAGGAGTGGGCTTTGAGGTTTCAAAAGCCCATGCCTAGCCCAGTGCCCCACCCCTCAGCCTCCTGCTTGTAAATTAAATGTAAGCTCTCAGCTACTGCTCTAGTACTGTCTGCCTACTGCTCCCACCATGGTGGTCATGGACTCTCATCCTCTGAACCATGAGTCCCAAATTAAGTGTTTTACTGTATAAGTTGCTTTGGTCATGGCTTCTCTTCACAGCAGTAGGAAAGTAATGACTACAACATAAGAAAAGAAAAGAAAACTGACTTTTAAATAGCTGATGTGTGCCTATGATTGTGCTGCATCATAGAAGTTTCCTAACGGATTGAATACCAATGAGGGAGGTAACAGCCAAAGATGCATTTTCTTTTTCTTTTTAATAGTCTGTGTGTATGTGTGTGTGTGTGTGTGTGTGCATGCGTGTGTGTGTGTGTGTGTGTGTGTGTGTGTGTGTGTGTGCATGTGCCTGCCTGTTTGTGTGGGTGAGTGTGGGTGACCAAGCCACAGCACAGAACAAGTTCTCACCTTCCACCTTGTCTGAGGTGTGTTCTCTGTGCTGTTCACTGCTGTGTACTCTGGGCTAGCTGGCCAGCAAGCTGCCAGAGACCCTTCGGTCTGTTTCCCATCTCACCACTGGAGCTCTGTGATTGCCGGTGTGCCCAACCATGTCCAGCTTTTACATGGATTCTGGAGATCCAAACCCAGGTTCTCATGTTTGGGCCATGAGCATCTCACCACTGAGACATCTCTGCAGCCCTTCTCTTCTTTTACATTGACTAATTGGTACTTAAATATTTTCCAAAGAACTTCACTATCAGCTATCACAGGATAGCCTAGATGCATATTCATTTGTGTGTGTGTGCATGCATATATATATGTGTGCAAGTATACATGTCTGCATGTGTTTGTGTGCTTTGTATGTGTAGTCATACATATGCACATGCACATGTGTGTGTGTGTGCTTGTACATACAGGTGTATATGTATGCATGTGTTTGTGTTTGTGTGTGCAGGCATACATGTGTGCATGTGTGTGTGTGTGTTTGTGTGTCCAGGTATACCTGTGTCCATGTGTGTGTACTTATGCATGCAGGTCTACATGTGTGTGCCTGTGTGTGCTTGCATGTTCAGGTGTTCATGTGTGTGTGTGTGTGTGTGTGTGTGTATGTGTGTGCACGCTTATGTTTGCAGGTCTACCTGTGTGTAACTGTGTGTTCCCATGTGTGTGTGTTTGTGTGTGCAGGTCCACATGTGTGTGTATTTTGTGTGTAGGTCTACATGTGTGTGCTTGTGTGTGCAGGTATATATGTGTGATATGCACAAGTGTACATGTGTGTGAAGACCAGAGGACAGTTTTATTCATCATTCCTCAGGAGTGGCCCGTCTTGTTTGTTGAGATAGGGTCTCTCCCTGAGCCTGGAGCTCACCAGTGGGCAAAGCTGGCTGGTCAAGGAGCCCAAGGAGCCCCTGTCTCTGCTTCCCCAGTGCTGGGGGACAAGTGTGCTCCACCACTCCTTGTTTTTTTCAGTGGCTACTGGGAGTTGAACTCAGCAAGCAGTTTACCAGCTCCGCCATCTCCTCAGCCCCTTTCTATGAGGTGCGGAGTGGGTGGTAGGTAGTTCAAAGGTGGCCCTTGACCTTCACACGGGTGCTTCTACGTTCCTGCAACAGTGCACATCTGGATAATCGATGGTTGGCAATCATTTGGTAAGGACAAAGAACAACATGAGAGTGTCTGACTTGGTTTGATGTCTCTGCACTCAGGTCACACAGGTTTCCACTCTCTTTGTAACCAGTGTCCCATGGGAACGGCCTCATGGTCCCCTGCTGTTGAGAGAGGCTGGCTTGGGTCTCCTCAAGCAGGTGGCCTGAGGGACCCAGGATGAGCCAAGCTTCATCTCCTGAGTGCCTCAGGGTTCTAGCACAGCACGTTGACTTACTGTTCTCTGAATTCCCAGACTCTGAAGTAAAGATGGAACTATGGCTGTGATGGATGTCAGTCTGTTCCCAGACTCATGAGGGTCACAGCTCTGGCAGCCATTAGAGGCCAGGCTCGGTCACCATCCTCAATGGACCAATTAAAGAAATTGAAAGGCTTAGGCTTCAGAGTTCAGTGGTACAACTAGATGGATTGTTCTGTTGCGGTAGAAAGTTTGTTAGGAGAATTATGACTGTCACAGACAGACAGGCAGCAACATGCTGGGGGTCCTGAAGATATCAGATCCATGTGGCAGAGCAGGGGTCCCTCCTGTCAGGTGTCAGAGGAGGGAAGGGGTCAAGCACCCTGATTGGTTAGAAGCTCATAGTCCATGCTTGCAGTCTGACTGTCTTTGAATAGGCTACGAGGGCTGGAGGGTGAGAATCTGGACAAACAGTTACTGTAGTGCCAGAAAGCAAAGTACTGTCATTTTTGGAATTGTCATCAGAGTTTGGCCAAAAATGGAGCGTGATAAAATGGTATGACCCTGGTTAGCAGAAGCAAACAGAAAAGGGGAGATGTATTCAATGTGACCACATGGGGAAGAGGAATAAAGAGGACAAGGGGTCCCCTGTGGCCAAGTCCATCTTTGAGATCCTGGTATGAGGCTTGGGATTGAATAGAGGGCAAGAGGCACAGCTAGGCAGCCTGGTCAAGGTGTGCTGTCATCCACCACTGAGCTGCTATTGTCTGGGCTGCAGTCTCCTCCCAAGGTGATCTGATGAGTTGTCAGAATCGTGTCTGCCTCTTTCCCCAGTAAACACACACTCCCTCCAGCCGACACCAAGATCCAGCCCTTTCCTTTCCAAAGCATGGGATTCTAGGGAAATTCCATTGCCTTGGGGTCCACTACTCCAACTGTTTTGAGAGCCAAATGGAGGGGTACAAGTGTCCCTTCAGAAGACAGTGATCACTGGCGAGGTAGCTCAGAAGGGTTCTTGCTACCAAGTGTGACAATCTGAGTTCAGTCTGCTCTTGGTGGAAGGAGAGAAGAAACTGCTGTAAGTCCTCTGACACACACACACCAACACACACACACCAACACATACACACAAACACACATACACCAACACACACAGACGCACAAACACACACACACACAAACACATACACACATAGACACACAAACACACACACAAACACATACACACATAGACACACACACACACACCAACACACACACACAAACACACATACACAGACACACCAACACACACACACCAACACATACACACATAGACACACACACACACCAACACACACACACACACACACAAACACACTACATAAAGAATATCTTGACTGCTGCCAAGATGATCACATGGCCTCAGGAAAGGATCTTGTTCTTTTTGTAGAACAGGACCTAGCGTTGGGCCAGAGAAATGGCTCACTCATCAAGTAAAGGTGCCTACTGACAACCTAAGAATGTGAGTTCAATCCAGAGTACCTCATAGAGAAAGGAGAGAACTGACTCCCACTGTGGTCTTCCATCCTCACCTTACATACCATGGCAGGAGTGTGTCCATACACAAATGAATAATAAATGTTTAAAAAACAAGACAGGCACTTATGCCAATGTGGGCTCACTCACTGACTGTCCTGTGTCCCTGTCAGAAGGAAAGCAAGGCTGTATTGACCAAGAGCTTACAGAAATAACAGTGTGGACATCGAGCACCTCCCTCCCAAGAAGCAGATGTGAAGACACTCGCTCCCCCCATCTTGCTCTGACGTGAACTGCAGAGAGCTCTGAGGACCACAATGGAGGCCACATGCCAGAGAACCCAGGCTCAGTGATGGAGCAGAGTAGCTGCCCTGTCTCACCCCCAGGGCCCCATCCTCATCTGTAAACAAAAGCTTTGGTTTGCCTCTCCTTTTAAAAAATGTATTGATTAGCATATACTAATTATGCCTGATAATGGGTTTCACACATGTATATAATGTCCTTTGATGATACCCACCCCATGAGTCTGGGGACCTTGTCTTGAAGTGGTCTGTAGTAGCTATGTAACATCAGGCAGAAATAATCCAGTTACATGCCACAGCGACTGAGAGACTGTCTGCTATTTCCCAATAACTTCCCCTAAATTTCCCATGCTGATGGAGAAGCTGTTCTGACCCGAGGCCTCAGTGCAGCCCCAATGATTCTACGTAATGACGTAAAAGTGGACAGACATCCCAGTGCAAAACCCCAAACTTTCTGCAACTTTAATTTGGACCACAAGTGTCTCCAGAAAAGCTCTTTTTAACCATGGCCTGCCTTGTATTCCATCCTAAGCCCAGGTTGAGCCTGTGCTCAAAGACAGAAGACTATGCTCTCAGCAAAGTGGGGACCCGTGAGCACCGACGGCAACCCTTTTGACCACTAGAGTGCAGCAGAGTGCCTCAAACCACCACCTGTGAGCCCGAAACTTGCAAGCGCCAGGCTAGTGGCTGGCGACATTTTTAGGGGTCATAACAAAAGAAGACAAATGGTGAATCTTTTTCTCATGAAATTATATTCCTCAAATTTTTTAAACATAATTCTTTATGGCTTCTTTGGGAATGTCACATCATGTACCCTAATCCCACTCACCTCCCAGTCCCTCCATGTTCCCCTAACCCCTGCAGCATTCCCCCCCAAAAAATCAATTAAAAACAAAACAAAACAAAACCTTACCCCTCCATCTTTCCAACACCTCTTCACTGACCCTTAGTGGCTTTGGGTGCTTTGGTGCATATTCCCTTTTGTCCAGTTAGCCCCACCCACAAAATGCTCATGGCAATGAGTCTGGCTCAAGTCCTCTGGCATATAATGATCACTGGACCCTCACCAAAACTCCTCTTGGATATCCAACTGTTGCCCCGAGACATGAAGATCCTGTGGTTATCATTCCACAGAACCAGTTCCTGCACACACTCCAGCAGGTCATAGATTGGGTAGATATTAGGGTGGGCCAGCCCAAGGCCCAGGATGTGGGTCTGGATGAGAGCTGAGCTGGTCGGTCTGGGCCACTGAGACCACCCTCTCAGGCAAGGGGCAGATCCATCTCTCCTAGGCCCTTGACATTGGGGCCAACTCTCCCATGCCCAAGTTGAGGGGTGGAACCAGCTCTCTGGAGCGCAAAGGCCAGCTTTCCCATGGCAGGCAAGGCCAGCTTTCCCAGGGACAGTCATATTCCTCAAATTTAAAGGAATAGCCTTAATTCAGAAATGATCTTTTCCATGCTTCTGTCATTAAGCACACTTTTACAAATGAAGTGAGTGTAGTCGGGTTTTTGTTTTACTGTCCATGGTTAGTGTTCTTGTGAAATCAAATAGATGATGGAAACCTTTTGATGTTCATGAAATTACTTTGAAGGGATAAGCAGGATAGCTCAGTAGGCAAGAGTTAATAAAGGCCCTTGACAGCCTGAGTTGGATTTCCAGGGCTCAGATGTCCAGCATACAAGGCTAGATCCACACAGAGTGGAGCGCGGTCAGCAAGATGGGCTTCTCTAGCCAAGTTGATCTTCAAGGAACCCTTGCAAAAGCACTCTGAGTCAGGGCAGACTAGGCAGATCCCCAACCTAACCCCACCCCGCTCCACCCCAGCTGTCCCTTCTTTACCTGGGAACCCACAGGTCACCTTTGAAATGTACTCATCCCAGGGCATGGGAAGTACAGCCTGCAGGAACCCGGAGACATACCTCTAACTGAAGTATCATCTATAGCGCAAGTTAATGGACTTCAGGGATGTCCATCTTGTTTGGTGAGGGTGGGTTTCTTTGTATTTAGTGTCCTGACATGTAACTTCACCATGTGAAGGAGGCAGTTCAGATTAGCCGATGTGTGAGTCTCAGACCTTAGTGGGAAGCATTGTGAGTGGAGTGGAATTTGCAGTTGGGTAACTGGTGCCCTGGAGATAGAGGCCATGCAAATCAGGACCCTGTAAATCAGGTTCATGAAAAGCAAGGCAGTCCTGGTTGATTACATTTCAGTCCTGGTCACAGGCTCGGTTGCCAGGCAGCGACTCTGTCATGTCAGGTTACAACACTCTAGTGCTGGGGACTGGGGACTCCTAGGCCGTGCCCACAGAGATACCCTGACGAGGAACCAACTCTTGCTCTCTTCTTAATGTCCTTCTCTCTGCAAGCTCCACCACCTGCCTGAGGGGGTGATGTTTTCCATTAGTGGTCCCTTCGACAGGGAAGAAGGGGCCAGCCAGTGGCTCTACTCAGCCACCTGTAGAACTATCTGTCCTCGCCCACTTCCCTGATGCTTTTGTTACTGAACTTGGGGTCACAAACTGTACCACCAAGAATCCGAGTTCAACTACTCATCCCCACAACTCCCCATCCCCAAGAAGCTAATTAACATAGCCAAATTAATAGTAAAAAGTAAGAAAAGACATTCAATGTGACTACATTGAGAAGAGGAACAAAAAGATCCAGTCTCTCTCCCTCTCTCTCTCTCTGTCTGTGTCTCTCTGCGTGTGTCTCTGTCTCTCTCTCTCTCTCTCTGTCTCTCTGTCTCTGTCTCTCTCTCTCTCTCTCTGTCTCTCTGTCTCTGTCTCTCTCTTTCCTCTCCTCTCCTCTCCCCTCCCTCTGTGTGTGTTTGGTGGGGAAGGAGTGTCTCTCTCTATCCCTTGGTGTGTCTCTGTCTCTGTGTCTCTGTGTCTGTCTGTCTCTGTGTCTGTCTCTGTCTCTGTCTCTCTTTCTCTCTCTCTCTCACACACACACACACACACACTGTCACCCGCCCCCATCCATCTTCATTTGGGTCCTGAAGTGAGATTCGAGTTTAAACAGAGGACCAGGAATATGCACATGTAAGCAGTCCCAGGCAAGGGTGTGGCCCCGCCCACCACTGACCCATCGTTCTCTAGACTCTCGTCTTACCTCATAAGATGGTGGGCAAGTTGTAAGTCTGTTTCTGGGGGACCATTTCCCCAACTTGATGGCTGGCACATTTCCGTTCCCTCTGCATCAGATTCCTGCGGACATTCCCATTTCTCTGGGATCTGTTTCTTCTGCAGTCTGAGAGTCAAATTGAGAGACACGGGGCCTCCTTTGAATATCTTCATTTCTGCCAAGATGCTTACACTTTCATCACGTGTTTCTCCCAGGGTCTTTCTCCCACTGCTGACCCTATGCAAGAGTCTGCCCCATTCATCTGCACATGGCTTCCCCCACCACAGTAAGGAAATCTCAAGTTCTCTTTCAGATTCTGCTGCTTCAAAACATTGCATGCTGCCCTTCAGGGTTGCCCTGACAACTTATTTCCTTTAATGGCCAGCAGAGTGGGCACCTGATTCCACAGACTATCTGTGAGGCGGGGAGATAATGTGAGTTTCCACATCCTGAGACTTAATTCCTGGTAGGAAGGTACCATCTGCTGGATGTTTGTAAAACTGCTCACAGTGTTTGAAAATGAGCAGCTGGGGACAGCTTGCCTGTCAGAAAAACCACTGGAACAGGCAACTTTTGTCTTTGTGAGCCTGGGTCACTTCATTTCATATAATATTTTCCATCCATTTGCCTGCAAATTTCATGATTTCAGTTTTCCTTACAGCTACAAGACATTCCATTGTATGCATGTGGGGTGGTTTGAAGATAAATGGCCCCAGAGTCACAGGGAGTGGCACTATTAGGAGGTGTGGCCTTGATGGAGGAAGTGTGACACTGGGGGCAGGCTGTGAGGTCTCAGAAGCTCAAGCCTGGTCTAGTGGCCCCGGTTCTTGAGGACCCGGATGTAGGACTCTCAGCTGTCTCTCCAGCCCCATGTCTCCCTGCATACCACCATGCTCCCCACCATGATGACAATGGACTAAACCTCTGAAACTGTAATCCACCCAATTTAAATGCTTTCCTCTGTAAGAGTTGCCGTGGTCGGCCAGGCGGTGGTGGCTCACGCCTGCAATCCCAGCACTTGGGAGGCAGAGGCAGGTGGATCTCTGTGAGTTGGAGGCCAGCCTGGTCTACAGAGCTAGTCCAGGACAGGCTCCAAAGCTACAGAGAAACCCTGTCTTGAAAAACCAAAAAATAAAAATAAAAAATAAAAAGAGTTGCCATGGTCATGGTGTCTCTTCACAGCAATAGGAACCCTAAGACAGTATGATCCACATTTTCACTATCCATTCATCTTCAGATGGGCTCTAGGCTGGTTTCATTCCCTTGCTATTGTACACACAGTCACAATGAACATGAATGTGTAAGGTCCTCTATGGTAGTATATGAAGTCTTGTGGGACATGCCCCAGAGTGGTATAGCTGGAATCTATGGAAGTTTTATTTTTTATCTTTTGTCTTAGAATGCCACATGATGGCAATGTGGGAGGGTGAGATGCCTCCTTTACCCCTTGCCTCTTACTGCCTACAACAGATGAGAGAGTCGACCCTCCCCCTTACCAGCTGCAGCACTCAGGAAACAGGCCCCACTCCTCACATAGGCAGAGCTGCCCAGTGGTTAGAGATGAGGGTGACCCAGCCCCAAGGTTATAAGCAAAGGAGAGCTGTTCCTATTACTCATCTGACATGTGGTAGCATGGGCAGAGGAGAGACGCTCTCCCCACCTCCCACCTTCTGTCCTTCAATGCCTCAGACAGGTGGAGGAGCTGACCCTGGGGTCATGAGAGCTGAAGCTCTGTCCCTACCCCTCACCATCTGCAGTACTCAGAAGAGTGGGCCTTGTCTCTCACCTGAGCAGCACAACAGAGCTGGCCCTAATGGTGCAGGTGGGGGAGAGCCCATCCTGAAGGTGTGAAAGCAGCAGAACTGGCCCCACCCCTTGTTCATTGCTGCAAGAGGTGAATTAGCCAGGGGCAGTGCTGGAGAGCTCTGCCTGGTGGTGAAGACAGGGGAGAACTGGCTAGCAGACCAACCCTACAGCTGCCCTGGCCCAGATCCAGAGTTAAGACTTGGCCAGTCCCAACATCCCCCATCTGTGATCTGCTGGAGCACATGAAGGGGCTGGTCCTGCAGACCCAAAACTGTAGGATCTCCACAACAAGAGTCCTAATGAGGGCCCAGCATTGATAGTGTAAGAGAAACCAGAGACCTGGCTCCAACCAGACCAATGACTTTTTGCAATGAAGACTTGCAAGTAAAGATAAGTGGACAAAAGGATTCACTGCATGACTCAGTGTGTCACACTGCAGCTTTGATGATGAGATTTTTAATTTTTTCCCTTCTTAAATTTTTTCTCCTAAATTTTGCCTTATTTTGGGGGGTGAAAAGGGTGCATGTGAAGGGACAGGGAAATGAATAGGATCAAGATACATGATGTGAAAGACATAGGATATATAAAAAGGAAAAAATGCCACATGAAACATAGCACTGTGTATGCTAATCACGATTTTAAGGTTTATGTTTTATGTATGCATCTGGGTGTATCTGTATGTTTGTGCCACATATGTTCAGGTACCTACAGAAGCCAGAAGAGAGCATTAGATCTCTCGGAGCCAGACGTACAGGTGGCTGTGAGCCACGGGATGTGAGTGCTGGAAACAGAATCCTGATTCTCTAGAAGTGCATTGAGCTTTACTAACCTCCAAGTATTCTACAGCCCCTACTCCCACCCCAACCACACCTTAAAAAAAGATTTATTTAAAGAAATGATCAACCATTTTCCAATAGCAATTTCTTAACAAGATACAGTTTCATCATGCAGCCCTTATGGGCCTGGAACCCTAGACCATGCTAGCCTTGAACTCATGAAGATCCACCTGCTTCTTGCTCCTGAGTGCTGAGGCTACAGGCAGGCTCCACCAACATAAACCACCACACTTGTCTCTCTCTCTTTTTTAAAGAAAAGGAAGAAGAGAGACAATAAAAGTGTCACTCACGAATGCAGAAGAGCTCAGTGCTCAGGACCAGGTAGATTCCTATTCACGTGTCTCATTTAATTTTCCAATCAAACAGTTTTGATCAGGTGACTGTTACTAATTACTTTCTCATTGCTATGTTAAAATTCCTGACAAAACCAACGTAAGGGGCCATTTACTCTGGCTCACAGTTTAAGGAGACGCAGCGAACCATGGTGAGGATGCTGTGACAGTAGCCTGAGGCAGCTGGTGGCATTGTGTCCACATTCAGGAAGCAGAGAGAGGTGAATGCTGGAGCTCAGCTGGTTTTCTCCTGCTTTATCATGGCAGTCCCCCAGTCCATGGGATGGTGCTGCCCACATTCAGGGTAGGGCTTCTCACCCAAATTAACCTAGTTTAGTATCTCCCATGCAGGCATGCCCAGAGACAATTCTTTGTTTCTGGACAGAAGAACCTGGAAATTTCAGTGGGTGCTCTCTGGATGGTGACCCATGCCTGTAACATTGGGACACCAGGCTCATGCCACTGCCTCCCTTCCCTCAAGGCTCCAACTCTTGCCCACTGCTATTCATCATTGAGTTGAGCACCAGGGGACCAAGGACATCTGTAAACTCAACAAAAGGTCTTGCACAAATTAAATGATGTGTTTTGTATGGCTTCAGTGTCCAGGGCAGACTAGAGGAGAAATGGAGCAAAGATGCCAGACAGGACATCATCTAAATTCAGCCATGATGAGCATCTGGCTCTAAGCAAGGATGGAGATGAGTTGGTAGCATTGGGCTGGAATAATTAGTTGATAATCATTTATTGTGTAGTATGAATTACTGTTTTCTGTAATTAAGCAGCAATTATCTGTTATTTATCCTCAAGGAGTAGGAAAACTATTTGAACAAGGAGAGAATAAAAGGTAGAGTAGAGTAGAGTGAAGGTGTTAACTGGGGAGGAAGTCCTGGTTTCATAGTCTCCTTAATTAAGGAATTTAAGAACAGACTAAACTGAAGGACCATTTCATTAGAGTTTGAGAGAAAAATACCATGCTAGCTGAAAACCCTGGAGGTTGCCAGGAAAGGGAGATGAAGGAGAGAAAGCCATGCCTTTTGAGTTCAGCAAGCTGCTGTGAAAGTGTGTGTGTGTATGTGTGTGTGTGTGTGTGTGTGTGTGTGTGTGTGTGTGTGTAAGAGAGTGGGTGTCATTCAGAGGAAAGGAACAGTGAGAAAGTCCCAGATTGTCAGAGACAATAGGGAGGTTTGAGTGAGACTAGCCCCATAGGCCCACATTTTTAATACTTGATCCCCAACTGTTTGGGAACGATTAGGAGGTGTGGTCTTTCTGGAACGATTAGGAGGTGTGTATTGGGGTAGGGTTGGGGGGCTTCAAAAGATTCACACCATTCATAATGGTCTCTCTCTGTGTGTCTCTGTCTCTCTCTGTGTCTCTCTCTCTCTGTCTCTCTCTCTCTGTCTCTGTCTCTCTGTCTCTCTGTCTCTCTCTCTCTCTCTGTCTCTCTCTCTCTTTCTGTGCCTCCTTCTTGTAGATCAAGGGGTGAGCTCTCAGTTGTTTATGCTGCCATGTCTTACACCACCATCATGGACCCTGATCCTCTAAAAGCCCAATGAAGTGCTTTTTTTTTTTTTTTAGGTTGCCTTGGTCATGGCAAGAGAACAGTAAGTAAGACAGCTTCCAAGGTGTTAACACCCATTTAGCTATCCCACACAGGGACAATTAGACAAAGTGGAAATGGAACAAATACCCGTGACTGCGTGCATGGCGTTCCTTATGTCAGTCTAGAGCAGTGGTTCTCAGCCTTCCTAATGCTGCAACCCCTGCTGAGACCCCTGAATGCAGTTCCTATGGTGTAGTGACCTCAAACACAAAATGATTTTTGTTACTACTCCATAGCTGTAATTTTGCTTCTGTGAAGTATCATAATGTAAATATTTTTTGAAGGTTGAGGTTTGCCTAGAGGGTCATGACCCACAGCTTGAGAACCGCTGTTCTAGGCAATGGTTGAATATACATAAATGTCAGTGTCAAAATTTCATGGCATGAAGGCAAGAAGAGCACAGAAAAGATGTTCTTGAGAGGTTAGTAGGGCAACAAAGACTGTATGGGGATTCACAGTGGCTTTCCTTTGAGGAGCTAGGGAAAGGCTTGCTACTCACTGTTGGAACGCCTATCGTCTGCTGTGATGCTGCTAGCTATGAACTCTTCCTTGTGTCAGGACATGGCCATGTAGGGCAGTCCCCAGACTGTGATTGAAGCCAAAGGACAGCGGCTGAGACACTGCAGGGAACTTTGGGAAACAGAAGCAGCCATTGAAACTGAAAAGCACATTTTGAGTCAAGCCCAGGCTGCTCTCTGCACCAGCTCAACCTCACCCTCTTTTCACACCTGCTGCACCTACTCCAGTCTCCTGGTAGACATCCTCAGAGCACCTGTGGGAGTTGGGAGGAGAAATGTCTCCCCATGGCTCATGTACTCGAATACTTAGTCCCCAGCTGATGGAGCTGTTTGGGAAGATTATGGAACCTTCCAGAAGGGGAGCCTTGCTGGAGTCTCACTTTGAGGGTGTATATCTTCTCCCCCTAGTCTCTCCTTCCTGTGAAGATGAAATGTGACGGGTCAGCTTCCAGCTCCTGCTGCCAAATCTTTTATGTTGTTTGCCGTATCTCATCTCCACGATGGATTCTAGCCCTCTGGAACTGAAAGCCAAAACAGACCTTTTCTTTATTAAGTTCTCTGGTGGTCTGAATGAGAACGGCCCTCATAGGCTCCTACTCGAATGCTCGGTCATCAGGGAGTGGCACTGCTTGGGAGGGACGAGGAGGTGTGGCCTTGTTGGAGGAAGTGTGTCACTGGGGGTGGGCTTTGGGGTTTCAAAACCCCAAGCCAGTCTCAGTGTCTCTCTCCCTGCTGCCTGCAGATCTGAATGCAGAACTCTCAGTGACTTCTCTAGCACCATGTCTGCCTACATGGCACAGTGCTCCCGCCATGATAAAATGGGCTAAACTTCTGGAACTGTAAGCAAGCCCCAGCTAAATGCTGTCTTTTATAGGAATTGCCATGGTTATAGAGTCTCTTCAGGTCAATAGGACACTGACTAAGACAAGTTGCTTTAGGTCATGGTATTTTGTCACAGCCACAGAAAAGTAACTACCATACTACCATGGGAACCTTGAAAACATCTTATCCACTAAACTCTGCTTAGAGTTATTGGTGGAATTATTAAGGCCACTCCACGTAGTTAAAAGGGAGGTTTATTTTGCGGGGTAACTTACAATTGAAGGGGTAAGTTGCAGTGTCTGGCAAA
This sequence comes from Onychomys torridus, assembly GCF_903995425.1. Lineage (NCBI taxonomy): Eukaryota > Metazoa > Chordata > Mammalia > Rodentia > Cricetidae > Onychomys > Onychomys torridus. Next base: position 71,618,348 of record NC_050453.1, read on the forward strand.
GGTATAGAGCAGTCTGGCGGTGTTCTCTGGAGAACTCTGCTCGGTCTACCTCCAGCGTCCAGGGTCCCAGAACCAAGAGAGAGACCTCCTCCCGATCCTTGGTCTTCCACTTCCTCCTCCACCCTGCTTTGTGGGCGTGACCATTACAGAAGCCTCAATGGGGGTTGGAACTTCCAGGCCAATGCTGGGATGGCTATCCACTATATAGAGTTGTCTGCCTCGGCTGCCCATTTCTCAGATTAGATGAAAACACCATGCTGTAAAGATGACTATGTGCCGTGAATACTCCTAATGTCTCAGGAGCTGGCCAAGTAAGCACTGGATCTTCTTTGCTCCTGGGAACTCTTCACACTGGCACCTGACTGACACCTGGGTGAGCATCACCATGGACACACCAGAGGTGTCAGTCTTGTCTTGTCACCTTATCTTTTGTTTTCTTCTTTGTTTGTTTTGAGACAGGTCTTATATATCCGGGGGTGGCCTTGAACTCACTATGCAGCCAAGGATGACATCGGTTTATTGAATTTATTTTATTTATTATTGCTCTGTGTGTGTGTGTGTGTGTGTGTGTGTGTGTGTGTGTGTGTGTGTGTGATGGTATGTGCACATGCCACAGAGAACATAAGGTCAGAAGACAATTTGAGGAGATCTGTTTTCTCCTTCTGCTGCACGTTACAGGGATCAAGCTCAGGTTGTCAGGCATGAGAAGAAAGCACCTTTATCTGCTGAGCCATCTTGCCAGTCTGAGGATAAGCTTGAACACCTAATCCTCCTGCCTCCACCTCTCAAGTGGTGGAATTGCAGGCACCTACCACCACATCCAGTTTATATGTTGAAAGAGATGGCACCCATGACTTTGTGCATTTTAGGAAAGCAAGTTTCATCTTCGTATGAAGAGATTGGGCAGTAAAGGGTGCTCCCAGGTTTCTGTCTCCTTGGCCATATCATGCCACTTAAGGCCTACTCATTCACACACATTTCCACAGAATAGAATTAGGCAATTAAAAGATCACCCTTAAATAAACCATTGTTCTAATGCTGCCCAGCCTAAAGCTAACCCTGCTGCCCCCCTTACATTATCAGTCTCCTTGACGTAAGACAGAAGGTCACCTTCTGTTGTATGTCACCTTCAGGAACACTCTCTTCTGCAGAGGTGTTCTGGAAGTGTTTGCTGATGTGCAGGGCTACCTTCCAGCCCTCCATCTTCCCACACGAAAGGCCCCTCTGGAGAGACTTCTGTAGCATGGGCCCTGGAAAGCCTTCGTTTTTTTCAATTGCCAGTTTAATTTGCCACCATCTGTCATGCTGTGTGCGGTTCTTGGAGACCTGGCATGTGACTCCTCCCAAGAGCTCAGCACTGGACCTGTCCAACCGCAGCCAGATGCCGTCACATATTGGTGTCTAGAGGGAGAAGGAAGCCAGAGGTTGGAGGCCAGCAGAGTGACCTCCAGTCTGTTCCACTGGTATGGGTAGCACTGTGGAAACCTATCTGTGAGCAGTTAGAGAAATTAGTATTCTCCAGTGCAGTGAGCTCCTGGGAAGAAAATGGCCTATAAGGCTGGTGAGACAGGTAAGAGCTAACGGCACTCACCCTAGAAACCTAAGGTCCCGGGGTTAATCCCTGGGCCCCATGATGAGAAGAGGAACCAATCCCTGAAGTTGTCTTTTGACCTCCACACATATGCCATGATACACACATATTTTTAAATTAAAAAAGCCTCCTAATTACTCTGTGTATTCTTTTGTATGTTACTATGCATCATACCCACAAGTAGTTTTTGTTTCAGTAAAAAAAAGCAACTAAAATTCTTAAGGTCAGGGTTGGAGAGAAGGCTCAGTAGTTAAGAATACTAGCAGCTCTTCTAGGGGAGATGGTTTAGTTCCTAGCACCCACATGGCAGCTCACAACCATCCCTAGTTCCAATTCCAGGGAGCCAGTACCAATCCTATGCCCTCTTCTGACCTCCACAGGCATCACTCATGCATATGGTGCACAGAACCATACACATAAAATTAAATGTTTTATTTTTTTTTAATTCAGATCTACAGAATTGTGGGAGGTGCTAAGTGACTTTTTAAAAAAAAATCAATGATTAAGTCTGTAAGATCATGTTAAAAAAAAAAAAACAAACAAACAAAAACAAAAACCCTACCATGTTAGGCTGAGTTCAGTCAGTAGAGTGTTTGCCTGGCATGCTGAAATCCCTGGAGTCCACTCCCAGGACTACATAAACCAAGCATGCTGATACATTCCTGTAAATCTGGCATCCAGGAGGTAAAGATATGAGGAGAGAGTTCAAGGCTACCATCACTACACAATGATTTCAAGACTACCCTGAGATACATAAGACCCCACATTAAAAAAAAAAAAAAAAAAGACAAAACAACAAAAGGAGCTACTTACCACTACCCCACTGTGAAGGACTAGGAAGTCTCAGGCCAACGCTTTCTGCCTCGAAGGTCAACAAACACATGCTCACGTCTACATCTTATTGTGATATGTCTACATCTGTTACTCTGGGAAGAGTGAGATCAGCTGCTAGCATTCCCAAGGCCTGCAATATCTCTTTAAGAGGCAGTTAGACATCCACATCTAGCTGTACTGGTACAAGACTAAGCCAACAAAACCAGTCATTATTCCATCAGGCAGAACTTAACTGGATTCTGGGGGTTACCAAAGATAAGTAACAAAGGAGAGACGTGAAGGCAAGAAGGGGATGCTTTGCAGGAGGAATATCAGAGTGGTAGGGGGAGTTGGGGGTGTATGTGTTCAAACTAAGTTGTATATAGGTATGAATAAATATTTATTTTTGTCAGAGAATAAATAAAAGATAAAAGAGACACACACAGAGGGAGATGGGGAGGGAGTGGGGGAGAGAGAGACAGAGACAGAGACAGAGAGAGGAAGAGACTTGTTTCTACCAAATCCAACCTCCCTGAGTACCACTAGGACCTTGAAGTTGAGGTGATAAAAACACTACAGTTCCACTGCCTCTCAACTCTTGTGCCTCCAAAAGTCCCAGCCTAATTCTAGCACAGTGTGCTTGACTGCTGGGAGCCCTTTTGTGCTGAAGACATAATTCTGAATGCAAACAAGAATGCTGCTGAAATCAAACTCCAGTGTTTCCCAGTCTCGCCTCACCGAGCAATGCAGCCAATGCTAACCTTCATTGTTGATGCCCTGTTCAATCTCAGATTATCTGATCCAAGGATGTGTTCCCAGTGTCTCTTATTAACATGGCTTAGTTTGGTTCCTAACCTAGGGCTGGCCACCAGTTGCCACAGAAGCAGTGGTGTGGTTACAGATTTACTCCTGGGTTATAGATTGATCTTGGTTAGGGGTAGCAGAAACAGAGGTGCAGCCTCACATTGCCAGCCACAGTAGCTTAAGGAGTTCCTTCAATCTTCTTTAAACTATGTTTTTCTTTATTTTTGTGTGCATGTGTACCTGGGGAGAGATTATAAGTCTGGGCAAGAGTCAGTTCTCACCTTCTACCTGGGTCCCAGGGATAGGACTCAGGTGGTCAGTCTTTGAATTAGTCAGGATTCCCTGGAGTAACAAAATTTACAGGATGGATCTCTTTATATAGAGAAGCAGATACATTAGAATGGCTTACAGTCTGTGATCCAGCTAACCCAGCATTTGCTGCCTATGGGTGAGTGGAAGGTCCAAGAATCCAGTAGTTGTTCAGTTCGTGAGGCTGGATGTCTCAGCTGGTCTTCAGTATATGCCAGAATCCTGAAGAATTAGACTCTAATACCAGTGATGGAATGGACTTGCTAGCGAGGGCAGGAGCAAGCAGGCAAAGAGCAAGGCTTCTTCATTCCATGTCCTTTATACAGGCTTCCAGTGGAAGGTGTGACCCAGGTCAGAGGTGGATTTTACCACCTCAAAAGATTTGGATTAAAGGTGGGTCTTCCCACTTTATCCAGACTAGAAGTGAATCTTCCCTCTTCAAATTATTTAATTAAGCAAAAATCCCTCACAGGTGTACCCCACAAAACCCCATTTTGGGGTTTTAGTTAACTCCAGATGTAGTCTAGTTGACAACCAAAATAGCCATCATAGTCTTGGTAGCAAGCATCCTTACCCACTGAGCCATCCCACCGGCCCATTTTTAACATGCATTACTATGGCAGTAGAGCATCACCACACATGCTATAGTGTGCATGTGGAAATTAGAGAGCATCTTCATGGGGTCATTTCTCTCCTTCCACCTTTACATGGGTCGCAGAGATCAAATTCAAATTAATAGGCTTGTGTGGTATGGTGGTTTGAACGAGATGGCCCCCAGAGTCATAGGAATTTGAATTATCTGGTCTCCAGTTGGTGGTGATGTTTGAGGAGGCTCAGGAGGAGGCCTTGCTGGAGGAAGTATGTCACTGAGCGTGAGCTTTGAGGGCTGTGCATAGGTCACCCTCTCTGTAAGCCCTGGGATCCCTGCTCCTGCCACCATGCCTTTCCCTCTCCATCACAGAATTGAACCCTCCAGAAGAGTAATCACAAATAACCTTTCTCTTCTATAAGTTGCTTTGGTCATAGCGTTTCATCATATAAACAGGAAAAACTAATGCCCATGATAAACAGGTTACTGCTGAACATCTGGCTCTCCCTCCCTTAACCATTTAGGGACCTCGGCTCTGAAAAGACAGGGTCCTTGTGTGGTGATATATTGTGTACCCCAATAAAGCTTGCCTGGGGATCAGAGGACAGAGGCAGCCACTAGAGTAGACACAGAGGTCAGGCATGGTGGCATCTTTAATCCCAGCAGTAGGAAGTAGGATGGTCAGGCACAGACAGGTATATAAGGTGTGAGTAAACAGGAAGTCTCTCTCTTGAGGCTGAGGCATTTGTAGCAGTAAAAACATGGCTGGCTTGTCTGTTTCTCTGATCTTTCAGCTTTCCCCCCAATATCTAGCTCTGGATTTTTTTTTATTAATAAGACTGTTTGACAATTTGTGTTACATCCTTGGCTTTTTATTTTCTTAGAATACATTCTTATTTTTAATTTTTAATTATTTTAATGGGTGGGGTTGGGTGGGTCTGTGTGTCGTTCTGTGCACCAGAGAGTTGGTAGAGGTTGGAGTTTTGTGACAGCTGTGAGCCAACTGATTAAGTGCTGGGAATCAAACTTGGAACCTCCGCAAGAGCCATAGAGCAATGCATACTCTGAACCATCTCTTCAGCCTCTTTTGAGTCCTTGGCTTTTGCACAGAAAAGAAACTCCGAACTAAACAATGTAGTTGTTCTTTTTGTTTTTTGTTTTGTTTTGTTTTTCTCTTTGGAGGTCCACCACCTACCTCCCAAATAAATATACTGAGACTTATTCTTACTTATAAATACCCAGTCTTCGCTTGGCTTGTATCTAGCCAGCTTTCCTAACTTAAATTATCCCATTTCTCTTTAGCTACGTCTTGCCTCTGGTCTTTTCTTCTTTTCTTATTCTATATATCTTTCTTTCCTTCTTACTCCATGGCTGGCTGTGTGGCTGGATGGCTGTCACACCTCCTCACCTCCTTTTTTTGCTCCTTGTTCTCTTCTCTTGGACCTAGATTTCTCCTCCTAGTTCTTCTCTCTGCCTGGCAGCCACTCCCATTTCTCTCTCCTGCCTTGCTATTGACTATTCAGCTCTTAATAGACCAATCAGGTGTTTTAGACAGGCACAGTTACACAGTTTCACAGAGTTAAACAAACGCAACACAAAAGAATGCAACACATCTTTGCACCGTTAAACAAATGTTCCACAGCATAAACAACTGTAACACATCATAAACTAATATTCCACAACAAGATGTCATAAAACAGAGGTGGGGGTATTATAGATTTTAAATGTGAGTGTTAAGAGAAAGAAAGCACTTGGGAAAAAAGGATACACTTGAGAGCATGATGTAGGCTTCTCTAAGAGAGAGTCAGGATTTGTTGTCTTTACAATAGCTATGTGCAGGATTTGGGTGGAGACAGCTCAGCTGATAGAGTGCTTCTTTGTCCAGCGTGAATGAGGCCGTAGGTTCCACTGCGGCCACCACATAACTGAGTAATCTCAGCACCTGAGAGGTACACAGGAAGATCAGAAGTTGGAGGTTATCCTTGGCTGCATAGTAAGTTTGATGTCAGCCTGAGCTACCTGAGACTGTCTCAGAAAAGAAAAGAAAAAAAAAAAAAAAAAGATGAAGTAAGGTAATTCAAGGCATTGCTGAGAAACCTAAATGAGATCACCAATAGTGCTGAGGGCGTCTGACAGGACTATGATTGATATAAACTCTAGATCACACGGATACAGGAAGCTAGGAGGGTAAGTAACACAGTAGACCAAGATGGTGGTCCCACTTGAGATGACCAGGAAACGTCTGCGGAAAGCACGAGGCCCCGCCCAACCTGCACCCAAGCCTCTAGCCTGGCTCATTGCTATGCCAGCCAGCATCAAACCACCAACATATAAAGGAATATTGTCTCTACATCTGAAGCCTCCACAGAAAATGTTATTGGCTGAACTGGAGTTCTTGCTTCTCAGCTTTCTCGTAAAAGGTTTCAACCAGACTGCAGGATGAGGGGCACTTTTCCTTCCGGAACCCCACCGTTTTCTGTGTCTTTCTGTTCTGCTTTCGTCTCCACCATCTGGCCTGGAGCAGTAGAGAAATGAGTCTTTAGAGAATATTTCAAAGTTATACCTCCTGGTCCTGAAGGAAATACTTTAATTTTTAAAAAGCTACAATTTAGTGTATGCATGTGCGTGTGCGTGTTTGTGCGTGTTTGTGTGTGTGTGTGTGTGTGTGTGTGTGTGTGTGTGTGAGAGAGAGAGAGAGAGAGAGAGAGAGAGAGAGAGAGAGAGAGAGAGAGAGAGAGAGTTATTTAGTTTCTGTTGCTGTGATACAGTAATACCCTGACAAAAAGTGCTCAGCCTCACTTCTCCGTTTTTACACAGTCAGGAGCTGGTGCCTAAGGGGTAGTGCTGACCATACAGGGCTAAGTCTTCACACATTAACTTAAGACAATCCCCACAGACATGCCCACAGGCCAACCCAATGGTAAAAGAATCCAACTCTCTGTCCTGGTGATTCTAGGTGGCATTGAGTTGGTGTGTGTGTGTGTGTGTGTGTGTGTGTGTGTGTGTGTGTGTGTGTGTGTCTGGCTTTCCTGATAATCTCCAGTTCCATCCATTTTCTCATATAGAAGTAACTTTGTTCTTTCTATACATGAATAATGACTCCATTGTGTACATACTCCACATTTTCTTTATCCACTCATCTGTTGATGGACATTGAGGCGGGTTCTACAACTTGGCTACTGTGACTAGTGCTGAGTTAAACTTGGATACGTTGGTGTCTGGGTAGATGCTGACTTAGACTCCTTTGGGTGTGTATCATCAGGAGTCGCATAGCTGGATCATATAGCAGGTTTTCCATTAGTGGGATTATTTACTTTCAGGCTTGAAATGTATAATTCCATGCTTTCTTGGCCTTTAGGGTTCTGAATAAGAAATCTGATGCAGAATAGATTATCAAAATAGATATGGTTTTTAATTTTTTTATTTGTGCATGTATGTTCTTGTGGCATGTGTGAATGTGTGTGTGTGTGTGTGTGTGTGTGTGTGTGTGTGTGGTGGTGGTGGTGTGGTGTGTACATGTACTATTCCATGCATGTGGAGATCACAAAGCAGCTACCAGGAGTTGGTTTCTCCTTAGGCTTAAGTGGTCAGTGCCTTAACTTGCTGAGCTATGTCACTGATGAGTTTATCTTTGCAGGTGAACTGGTGTTTCCCCTTACTAAATTCTTCACTTTGTATTTAGCGATCTCAGTCATGCTGGGTTCTGGAGAGGCTCTTCTCTGGCCATGTCCTGCATGGGTTCTTAAGGCCTCTTAAGACTGGAGTTTCCCTCCAGCTTAGTCTTATTTTACATTAGTCCTCTTGGGGAGTTGTCCTCATTTGAGGTCACATTCCCCACTACCATTTAGGAAGAGGAGAAGGCTGACTGCAGGAACAGAAACAGAGTAACAATTCTGCCATTACCTCTCAGTAGAGGACCCCGGGTACTTGTGTCTTCAGTAAGGCTCAGAGTCTGGCTGTAAACAGTGAACTTTGGATCTAAGGGGATGGCTCAGTGGACCACCCCCTTCGTTCTTCCAGAGGACGAGGTTCCCAGCACTCATCCATGTCAGGCAGCTCACAACTGCATGTAACTCTAGCTCTAGGGGATCTGACAATTTCTTCTGGCCTCCATGGGCACATTCACCTACAGGCACATGCTCACGCACAGATGAACCCACACACACATAAATAAAAATTTTTAAATATTTCTTTAAAATGAGGCTTATAGGGGTTTTAAGCTAAAGCAATTAATAATTAAGTAGTGAATGAAGAGAGAATAAAGTATGTGAGAGATGTTAGAGGTGTGAGAAACAATAGAAAAAGTTTTATAGTGTAAGAGCAGTGAAAAAAAAGATAGTCACAAAAGCCTGCACCACCCCGCCAGTTTGTGCAACGCTGAGAATCAATTCCAGGGATTTATGGATGCTAGGCCAGCACTCTGACCACTGAGCGACATCCCTAGTTCCAAAAGTTTAATTTAAAAATGAAAGAGGCCAGGCAGTGGTGGTGCACGCCTTTAATCCCAGCACTCGGGAGGCAGAACCAGGTGGATCTCTGTGAGTTCGAGGCCAGCCTGGTCTACAGCGCAAGATCCAGAAAGGTGCAAAGCTACACAGTGAAACCCTGTCTCAAAAAACTAAAAAAAAAATAAAAATAAATTTAAAAAAAATGAGAGAGTAGATCTAAGAAATAAAGTGAATATAAGATACTGTCTGGCTATAGAGATAACTCACTGGGTAGAGTATGTACTAAGAAAACACGAGGACAGATCTCCAGAACCCACATAAAACACTGGGTGTGGCAGCATATACCTGTAACACCAGCAGTGGATGTGGGATCAGAGTGGGCAATGGGGGCTTGGTTGGCCAACCATGCTGGCCAGAACAGTGAGCCCTGGCTCAACAAGACACTCTGCCTCAAAAATTATGGTGGAGCCAGTTGTGGTGTGGCTGGTAGGGTATGCTGAAGAGCCATGGAGGAAGGAGGATCATGAATATGAGGCTTGCCTGGGGTACACATTGCCGGGCATGGCAGATGCAAAACTTTAATCCCAGCACTCAGGAGACAGAGGCAGATAGATCTTTGTAAGCTGGAGGCCAGCCTGGTCAATATAAGTTCTAGGCTAACTGTCTTAGCGTTTCTATTGCTGTGCAGAGACACCATGACCACAGCAACTCTTATAAAGGAAAACACTTAATTGGGGTGGTGACTTACAGTTTCAGAGGTTCCATTATCATGGCAGGGAACATGGCAGCTGGGTGTATGGCAGCATGCACGCAGACATGGTGACTGAGAAGGAGCTGAGAATTCTACATCTTGATCCAAAGGTAACAGGAAGTGAACTGAGACCCTGGGTGTGGCTTGAGCATATATGAGACATCAAAGCCCACTCCCACAGTGACTCACTTCCTCCAACAAGGCCATAACTATTCCAATGAAGCCATACCTCCTAATAGTGTAGTGCCACTCCATATGAGCTTAAGCAGGCCAATTACATTCAAACCACCATACCAGCCATGGCTGCATAGTGAGACCCTGTCTTTAAAAAATAATAATATGCCGAGCGGTGGTGGTACACGCCTTTAATCCCAGCACTTGGGAGGCAGAGCCAGGCAATCTCTGTGAGTTCAAGGCCAGCCTAGGCTACCAAGTGAGTTCCTAGAAAGGTGCAAAGCTACACAGAGAAACCCTGTCTCAAAATAATAATAATAAATGTTGAACACACAGGCACACACACACACATATATATATATACCATATACAAAACTTTTTAAAAGGTACAATTTCATCAGTTTTTCTTTCTAGTTTGGTTGGAGTGTTTTTCCCATCTCCCTTGGGGGTCTTTTTTGTCATCTCTGCAGGTTAGGGTAGTTTGCTAGTTTTAGTAATTCAAACAAGTAGGTGTGTTCCTCCTGCTGAAGGGGGTTTTGGTGTGGGACTCTACTTTATAATAATGTTTATTGATTATTCATATATTTACATAACTAATTATAAATTAGTGATTATTTATTGATAATTAGTATCATTACTATTACATTTATTTTGTTACTTGGGGAGGGGTACATCTGTGGAGATCAGAGGACAACTTGTATGAGTCAGTATGTGCCTTCCACCCCGTGGATCCCAAGGATTGAATTTAGGTTGCCAGCCTTGGTCATCAGCTTTGGTGGCAAGTTCCTTTACAGGCTGAGCCATCTCATTGGCCCTGGGATGCACTTTCTGATGGAATCCCCCAATCAGACACCACCTGCCTAAAAGTTACCACTTGACTCTTGTGTTTTGCGCATTGGATGTCAATCCCTGTGTCCCAGGCTCTGGGGAGTTGTGGCCAGCCTACCTGTGTTCACCTTTGCCCTTCGGCAGCCTTTCCATGGCTGCGAGACTTGTGCTGTTTCTGCTGGCTTTTTCACCACTAATTCTGTGCTGTGACTACCTCTGTGCAGTCTCTCACCCAGGCAGCAGTGGGTAGCCATTTCTGGCTCTTCTCTCCAGGGTGCTGATGAAGGATCTCAGCATCAAGCCCCAAGCCTAATTCCTGGTTCATCTGCTGAGCCTGCCCTGCTTCACCTGTCTCTGCAAACACCATGCAGCAGGAACATTTTAAATATTTCTTCTAGGCTCAGCAGATAGCTCAGGGGTAAAGGCCCTTGCCACAGTGCTTGTTGAGACAGGGGCGTGGAGGTCACGATGCACATGTGAAGGTCAGAGGGCAACCTGCAGAGTCAATTATCTTCTTCCTTCTTTTTCAAGTCATCAAGCTTGCTCAACAAGGGCCTTTACCTGCTCAGACATCTTGCCAGCCCCACATGAATTTTTTTTTTTTTCAAGACAGTTTTTCTGTGTGGCCCTGGCTGACCTAGAAACCACTCTGTAGACTGAGCTGGCCTCCAACTGATCCACTTGCTTCTGCTTCCCAAGAGCTGGAATTAAAGGTGTACACCACCATCACCTGATTATTTTTTTTTCACGTTAATTTTTTAAAGAAGGTCTCTCATTGAATCTGGAGTTCACTGGCTGCACTGACTGACCAGCAAACCTCTGGATCCTCCCATCTCTGTCTTTCCAAGCTGGAATTGCAGGCATGCATCATAGTGGCCAGCTTCAACCTGTGTGCTAAGGGTCAAACTCGGTCTCCATGCTTGTATGGCAAGCACCTTACCTACTACATCAGCACCTGCAGCACTGTTAATTGATAATGAATGGCCTGTTTCACCGTGAAAGCCAAAGTAGTTGATGAACAAATGTAAACATGCAGAAGTTTGACAAACAAATCAAGTTAGGATGAATAATGGCTTACTCACTTCTGTACATTTTCAACTGCAGATGACACCATTTCCTTGGGGTGTGATCTGATGGTTTACAACCGCCTGTAGTTATCTCTGAGGATGCTCCCCATGGAGGCTCGTAAGCACTTAGCATCTATCAAGACGAACACATGTATCCATTGACATTTAGGTGACTGCAGACAGTGGAGCTGTAAAGAGCTTGGATTGCACAGGGCCTCCTTGCCTCGGGGTAATGTGTGCTTTATCAGGCAGAGGTGGGATTGTGATGGAAAGGGTACCACATACCATCTGTTACCTTCCAAGCTCGAAGAAAGTGCCAAGGAAATAACTAAAACAAATGCTTCTTGGGGTCAATGTGGGAAGTATTTATTGAACCTCTGTCTGCTCTATGACCAATACTGGTCAAGACTAAGGCAAAAATTAAGTAACAGATATTCCTTTGCAGGAGAAAAGTGTCTACACACAAAATCATTGAAGGTGGAAAACAGGTTACAGGACAGGGAAAGCAAATATATATATATATATATATATATATATATATATATATATATATATATATATATTGCTACAAATATACATACAAGTACATTTAATGCTAAATTAAGAATTACCAAATAGAAAAAAATCATTTCCTGATCTCACATGTGCAATATCAAATATAAAAAGTGTTAATTGATACAAATGACTCCATGAAGTATTTCTAAAGGTTTAGTTAAGGGTGTAGGGCGATTACTCAGTGGTTAAGAGCATGCACTGCTCTTCTCATGGGGGTGACAGGCTGAGTCCAATTACAGAAAGGAGCAGCAGCATTTCAAGGGTATCAAAGCAAGTACACTCTATGCCCAGGAGACTCAGGGTTAGAGAGCTGCCACAAAGTGCCCCCTACACCAGAGAGAAGGCAGGGCACTTCCTCTAGAAGAATTAACATGTAGCAGGCTGTCATTAGGAGTCTACTCGGCCAAGTTATTCTTTATACAAAGGTAAATTTCCTTTTAAGTCACTTATGTATTGTATGTGGTGCATTTGTACCTCTTAGCACAGGCACACCTTTACCGTTGTGTGGACATCTTTGGGGCGCAGGTCTCCTCTTCTGCCATGTGGAGGGAGGGTCTCTTGCAGCTGCAGCCTTACCACTTCCCCCATGGTGGGTGAACTCTGAGCTTCCCTGTTCCCATCCAGATGTGGGCAGCTGGGTTGACAGGTGCACACCCCCACGTGCAGTTTGTTGTTAACGTGGAAACCACCATACTAAGATCACCAGGCCGCACACAAGCCCTTAACCACCTAGCCTTCTCTTTGGCCCGAACAAGGGTGATTTTCAAAGGAAACAGCTATGCACATGGCTTCCTCTGTAAATCTCTTCTATGGAAGAGAACACTTTCAATCCAGCATCTCTCTGATTTTGTCTTTTTGTGGATGGGGATAATTGGGGCTTTTCCTGTTTTATCCTAAGCATATGTTAACCACTTCAAGACACATTTCTGTTTCCTACTCAGTACTTTTTACTGCTTAAATGTGTATCCAAACATTTCGGCTCTAATATGTCAGCATTAAACAATCAGTCATTATAGAAAACATAAAGAAACCATTGGGAGGAAAAGCTGTACTCGACCCCACGATACCCCTCAAGCAAAGGCCCTTTGTGTCTCAGAACAAACAAAATGTTTTAATGCTAACATACTGCAAGGGGTTGTTTGTGTCAGTCTGGGGGTATAAGACAAAAGGCAGCTACTCAGAGAACTCAGACAACACTGGAAAGTGTACTTCTTAATTCTGGGCAGGGTAAGATTTGGTGAGCATACAGTATACAGTAGTTATTAAGATTTAGAGGGAAACATTCTTTTGAAAATTTCGTATATTTGAGCATGCGTTCACCAGTGTACATGAGACCAGAGGACCACTGACAGCCGTTGGTTTTCTTCCAACCAGGGTTTGAATTTAGGTCACTAGGCTTGACAACAAGAGCCTTTATCAGCTGAGCTACCTCGATGGTCCTAAATAGAAAAGATACTTGGGCAGGAGAGACGGCTCGGCAGTTCAAACATACAGCTCTTGCAGAGGACCAGTTTGGTTCCCAGAACCACATCATACAACTTTCAACCACCTTCAACTCCAGCCACGGGGGCTCTAACACCCTCTTCTGGTTTTCATGGGCACATACACAAATAAATACACATACATAATTCCTAACAAAATTAAGTCTCAGAAGAAAAAATGAAACATTACTTTTTCACTATCGTGTGTCCGGCATTTCCAAGATTGCCACCTAAAACATTCCTAGGTGATTACCAATAAATCTGTGTCTATGATAACAGCCCAAGGAACACTTCTGTTCTCTATGAAATGATTGAAAATTCTTCCTTTAGGCAAGAAGAGGGACTGTTCTGGTAACTGGGATACCACTTGCTTTTGGTTTGCAGCACAGGGAACATCAGCAGCTGGTTCAACAGCTGGAAGATGGGACGACTAGACTAAGTGGCTGACAGATGGGGGGACTAGGCTCAAGGGATGGCTACAGGCTGCCACTACCTCCTGACACATGTTGTGGAAAAAGTAATTTATTTGTGAAATAAGTTAAAGACAAGTAGCTGCCTTGATGTAAATACCAGAATCAAAGCTAGGGAGAGGGCAGTGGGAAGGAGTGCTTGCCATCAAACACAAGGACAAGTCTGAGCCCCTGGAACTCACACAAAGCCAGATGTGGTGGTACATATCAGTTCTCTTAGCACTCACTTGGAGATGGACACAGGGGGGTCCTGGAAGCTCTTGGGCTAGCCTGGAGTGGCGAATCATAAAACACTGCCTCAAACAAGGTGAAAGGTGAGGACTGACACCTGAGGTTGTTCTATGACTTCACACGTGTGAGACACACACACACACACCCTTACACAGGCACTTCTAGACTCAGACACATTAAACTAGTACACATACAAACATGCACACATGTATACATTATATATACACAAAGATTAAGATCGTAATGGTTGAATGAAAAAGCAATGGGGCTTAAGAAGTAATTTCCTAGCCAGGCATTAGTGACGCACACCTTTAATCCCAGCACTCGGGAGGGAGAGCCAGGCAGATCTCTGTGAGTTCGAGGCCAGCCTAGGACAGGTACCAAAACCACAGAGGAAACCCTGTCTTGAAAAGAAAAGAAAAAAAAGTAATTTCCTTTTCATTTAAGAAAAATGTATTTAAACCAGGCAGTGGTGGCATATGCCTTAAATCCCAGCACCTGGGAGGCCAGGGCAGGCAGATCTCTACCAGCCTGATCTACAAAGTGAGTTCCAGGACAGCCAGGGCTGTTGCACAGAGAAACCTGTCTTAAAAAGAAAAAATAAAGTAAATAAGTCCATTTATTCATGCTCCCGGTGCCTTGAGGAATTCCAGTTTCAATTTTATGAGAAGTACAAAAATGCTGTTCAGACCAAATATAACAAAAGGGCTGTGGTGGTGGTCCAGTGTTCACCATGATGCAGTTCAGAATCCCACGATACAGCTTCTGGGGGGAGCCAACACGCATGCTGCCTCTCCTGTGGACAGGCTGTGACTATCTTCTTCAGGTTTCTGCCACCTTGACATCCATGCAGCTATGCCATGGAACTGTGAGCTAAATGCTCCCTCCCTCCCTCCTCCCCTCCTTCCCTCCCTCCCTCCTTCCACCGTTTCTGCCAGGGTATTATTCTCTGACTGTTCAGGAAACAGAATGCAGACAAGGGCTGATCTCTTTTCAATGACCATCTTGTTAAGGATGAATGTTAAGACATTTTAAGTAGATACATGAAGTACCAAATATGTACTTATTCTGTACCTATTCTGAAAACAGATGTAACGCCCCCCTTTTTAAAAATAGGTTCACAAGTGATAGAGACAGCAACATCTGAACATGGCTGTTTTGAACATGGTTGTTCTACTAAGCTCAGGACAGAATGCTCCCCAGTCTTCATGCACAAAGCCTGGACCACAGCAGGGAGTCAAAATACATCTCTGGGAGCTGGTGAGACAGCAGTGAGTAGACGCACCCATGTGCTGGACACAGTGGCACGTTTGTAAACCCACCTCAAAGGGTGGACAGGAGATCACTGGGGCTTGTTGGCTTCCAGCCTAGGTATTAAAGAGAAAATATGGCCCCAGGTTCAGGGAGAAATCCCGCTCAAAAGGCATAGGTGGAAAGTGATCAGAAAACACCTCAGCATCCTAGCATTCCTGGATGCATACAGGTGCAGGGACTCACGTGGAAGAGCTTATTCCTCCGGACACATACTGAAATGCTTAGGAAACACATAGCACAGCACAGGTCTTCCAACAAATGTAGGCCTAAAGTTTCCAACAAGTTTTCCCATAAAAAGTTAAAGACATGATTTTGTAAATATGTCTTTCTAGATGACCACCCCCAAAGACAGTACCTGCAATTTTAAAGTTTCAATTATTTTATACATGTGAGTGTGTATGTGTACCACTGTATATGTTGTGCCTGTTGCCCACAAAACCCCAAAGAGGGCACCAGATCCCCTGAACTGGAGTTTGAAAGCAGGGTCTTCTGCAAGGGCACAGTGCTCCTAAGCCCTAAGGCACCCCTCTAGCCTTTATGTCAAGTACTGATTATTGGTCCAGAAGATGAGACAGTAAGTGCTATGGACAAATGATAACACCAGAGGGCAAGGCTGAGGAGGCAACTCACTCTCACATTCGTTAACATGCTCATGAGACTCATTATGCAACTTCTCACACAGTCATTCTCAGATGGATAATGAAATTCTAAATATTCAGATACACTCTACATAAAAATTAATGTTCAGGCCCCAGTCTGTCTCTATAGTTTTATTGCAAAAGACCACCAAAGCACTTTAAGGCTTTGTAACTTTTACATAGATACATTCCTAATTCTATGTGTTTTGTGCATTATGGTGTGGTTCCTGATACTACTGTTTTAAGTGCTTCAAGATTATAATCCACACCCTTTGCTATTCTATAAATAACTGGTAAAATCTTACGTTCTACCACACACACACTAGAGACTTAAACAAATACCACTGTGTCTCCAGAAACAGAAATCCTACACTGCATGAAGAAAAACCATCAGAAAAGGTAATTCAATTTTAATTTATTGTCATCACTTTTCTTCATGATCCAGATTATTTAAGATGCAAAGAAAACGAACTTTTCATGATATGTCTGGGACTGGCACTAAAAAAAATTCAGACTGCAAATGAGTTATACAAATGAAAATATCAAATGGAGATCCAGTTATCAAAATGAAAGCACTCAACATATTAAAAGTTCACAATTATTTGTACAGAGCACATAAAAAAGTCAGCTTGCTATTGAACCGCTGTGCTTTTTAAAGAGCTACTGCAGAATTCGAAGAAAATAGACATATTAGTTAACTTATAAAGAGATCAAAGAGCCTGAAACAAGTAGTAAAAAGAAATTGTTGCCTTTATTAGAACGGCATTAGGCCTTAAATACGTCAATTTTGGTAATCATATTATTGTTTTAATAAGAAAGGACTCTACAGAATTGCAATACTGGTCCAACAGTCTTGTCTTTTCTTTTAAAGCAAGAAACAGAATGTGAGTAACCAGAAAGCAGGGCAGACATCAGCTAACCTGGAGACTAGCTCCTTAGATCCAAAGCGTTTGCAGTGAGAACCAACCGTTGGTGGGCTGGGGGGGTGGAGCAGCTCGAGATAACTGGAACCCAGAGTGTGCGGCCAAGTCCCATGAGGCTGCCTGTGGAATTCATCTTTTCCTTGGTCACATTTTTTCCCTCCAATACTACAGTTTTTCTTTGACTTTTTTTCCTCAAAGTATAAAAAAGTATGAAATATAAACAAGCTCCTGCACTGCCCACTCAGCAGTGCCCAATCAGGCATTACAGAGCTCTCTACACACCCAGAGCCCAGCACATTGGGAAGTCAATAATATACAAAATATCAGGGCACAGAAAGAACTAAAACCCATTCTTTTTTAATACACATAAGATTCAAATATTCAACCTAAAGGAAAACAATCATCTTGGCTCTCTTCTACATCTGCATGTTGACACACTCATTAAATATTCCTGTATGATCATGTTTGGTTAAAAACCTTAGAACCATCCATTCAGACAAAAACTGGTCATCAGAAAGATTATCTCATTTCCATCTCCCTAACCCCAATAAACAAGAAGTCAACTTTAGGACATAACTCCAAACACTGGATTGTGACGACAAATGCTAGGTCCAATTTCTTCATAATCCTTTTTGGTGTGGCATACTTGGTAGAACTCAGGCTGAAAACAAAACAAGAGAAGATGCATTTTTTAAAAAAGTCAAATACTCCTATCTTCCAATGGTCTGTAAAAGATGCTTTAAAACAGGTATTAATGTATAACATTTATCAGTTTATTCATGGCTTTTGGACAAAGCTTATAACTCTAGAAATCATGATTAAAGTCTATGATACATAAATCTGTCAGAAATACAGGGCATTAATTCACACCCCATAATCCACCCTGACACCTGTCTCTGCTGGGTTCTGACGTGCAGCCTGTTCTGACAGGGCTTTCCCACTTGGTGCCCAGATTCTACAGCACAGCATGAGCCTAAGGAACCAGGAACCATGTCACACTACAAGCAACTCTGAGGTTTCCCTCCTTGTCCACTTGCTGCATTACTACATTCTAAAGGGCATGTTACACATGCACCCCCACCCCCATACAGCGTAACAGAAGATAGCTAAAGTTAAGAAAGGAAACAATCCTTATTTACTTTAAATGGTTTTTATGTCCACTGTTGTAAATCTAGTAGTTTATATAAAAACACCTTCATTTTATAAATAGCCAATGACCTAACACAGCACCAATATGTACTAGACTAATGATATTAGAACATGTTCTAAGGTAGCGTTAAAGCTGTTTTGGTCTGGAGAAGACTTTAGACTAATTCTCTTTATTCAGTTGCAAGCATTATATTTCCTATGAAATGAAGGCTAGTGTTTACCTTGACATTTTTAGATGTTTAAACAGAAATACCAATAACATTCTGGTGAGTATATTTCAACACATTTAAAAGAACTTTCCCTATGATAAATGCTAAAATGCAGTATAATAAGCTCACTCTGAAGTAAATAATGTCTAGTATGCAAAAGATAATATTAAAATGAAATGACTTCCAATTTTATAAATACTATGTGCATAATATAAAAGTTTTTAAGTCCATATTCTTCTATCTAAAACATAAACATTTACAAGTTAATCTACGCACCGTGGAAGCCAGCATTGACCCTCCAAACCAGACTGCATACCGTTGCATGTGATGTGTAATAACTTGTACATCAATAGGCTTGGGCTGAAAAGTGACATAGTAACGTCATTTCAAGAGGAAATTAAAGCAACACTGTATCATTTGTGCTTAAATATACATACACAAAAATAATAATTATAAAGTCCAGTGACAGGGATTAATTGAGATTATCTACAGAGTGGAAGTGGAAACTGAGGAAGAAGCAGGATGGACAGCAGGATGGAGAGGACCTCACGTCGCAGTACAACCGTTATTTCCAGGGACTTCTCTACTTTATACAGCTCTACAAGACAAGAGTTGAGAGGCTCCAGACACAAATGATAAGCTACACGCTCTGTTTTTTAACAGCTGCATAGTACTCCACTGTGTAAATGTACCATATTTTCTTTCTCCACTCTTCGGTTGAGGGTCATGGAAGTTGTTTCCAGTTTCTGGCTCTTATGAATAAAGCTGCTATCAACATAGGTGAGCAATTATCTTGCTTTGATCTCACAGTGTGCATACATATATTGAATTACCACACTGTACCCCATAAACACATATAATTAAATACTAAGCATACAATCAAATACATAAAAGGAGACATGCCCAGGGCAACACCAGGGCAACCAGTAAAAAATTACACGAGCTATACTTCTGGCAACTACCTCAGCCACAAGTATTTCAAGAAAACAACAATGGAGCTAAGACTGCTCGTTCAAAGACTGATGAAAAACAGGACAGCTACACAGCCTGGAAGGCCCCTCTAAGTCTGTACATGTAGAGGCAAAGTTAACAGTCACACAGAGCAACCTGGCAGGAACCACTCCGGCCAAGTGTTCAGGTTGGTAGGTGGGACAGCTCGCATCATGCATCTGCTGATAAAATGCAGGAAAAGTGACATGATACCGCTTCTGTGATGTGACTGCACCCACGCGGTTGGGAAACCACCAAACAAACCCAAACCAAGACGAAGTGCAGAAAATAAACAGCCTGTGTTCTTTAACTATGGCCAGAAAACACTGAGCGACCACTGAATCCTAGAGGACCTTATTGTGTCGAGCCATCAAGATGGCTCAGTGGGAAAAGGCGTTTGTTGTCAATCTGAGTTTGCCCCCAAGACCCACATGGGAAAAGGATAAAACCAACTCGTGTAAGTTATTCTCTTATCTCAACACGTGTGACTGCATACACACACGCACACACCCCTCAAATAAATGTCAAAATTATTTTTTAAAAAAGGAGCGTATGCTCCTTGACTGGTTCTCCAAACACAGAATTTAAACTTTTTCTTTAAAGGTTTATTCTGGGTATGGGTGTTATGGATGGCATGTGTGTGCCACGGTGCACTGAGGAGGTCAGAGGCTAACACTGTGGGACTGGTTCTCTCCTTTTTCCTTTCCATGGGCTCCCGGGCTCACACTCAAGTCCTTGGGCTGGTGCAGCAAGCCTCTGTACCGGAAGGCCATCTCAGCAGGCCTCCTACACAGATTTTAAATCTATGCCTGTGAAACACAAGTCAGCCTTCCCTCCAGAGGAGCAGAACGTGTGGGGCAGGGAAATTGGCTGGTTGAGGAGGAAAATGAACATAAAAACCTCCTGCATAAGCAGTCTGCCTGGGCTGTGAAGTCATGCCATTACTCCACAGAGCTCCAAACAGATCAAGTACCAAATGACAGACTGCATGCCATGAGTCTATGGACAGAAGCAATGTTCCAGTAGAACACCTACAGAGTTTGTCTGAATGGTCCTAAGTGAGACACTGGCAAGCATTCTTGTTCTGACTACAAAACCAAGATGCCGGCCTTCGATATTCCCAGCCAGCTGTTGAGAAAACCAACCTTCAATCTACCACCGCTCAGCTCCTCGCTTAACTTCAGCCTGGCGTCTACAGTTCTTTTCAAATCTCTTTGCAAACGACGTCCAAAGTCCCTGAACATGGTTGAACCACCAGAGAGGACAATGTTCTGTGTTGGTAAAGAAAACAAAATATTTATGACCTTTATTTTAGAAGACAAACAATCTAAAGACAAATATACAAGGAATTCAATTGTGAAAATACAGGTTTTAAAATAGGCTATTCAATATTATGAAAAGAAAACTTCAAACTCCAAATCTTTTTTCCTGGCTGTGGCTTAGATTTTATTTTTTTTCCTCTCATATTTTTTATATTTATTTAAATATAAAATATATTTATTACTTTACATACCAACCACAGCCCCCCACCCCCACTCCTGCTGTCAACACTGACCTTGTAGAGAGGGCGCCTGACATCAATGGGGCAGTTCTGAATGACCTCATCTACAACTTCTGAGATAGGCTGAGTAAAATCTGGATTAGCAAACTGAAAGATAAGTAAATTTTACACATGAGCTATGAGACTGTTGTTGATTTAAATAGTACAGTAACAAAAGGTTGAATTACCCAGCTCAAGAGTAAAAGGGCCCTGGTCTTCAATAAACTAAAGCTAGCGAGGATAGAAGTCAGGTGACCTAGCTCTGTAGAGGAAAGAGCATGTACAGCCTGCCTCAGTTCTGGGACAGCAGGCACCACAGGAAGAACTTCTGTGCACTGCTAAGAGAACATGCACACATCAAGGTCACCACCCGGAAAACAATCAGGCATAGCTAACACAGATTCAGAAGCACATACTGGTGGCTCTGCTCCTTCACAAGTCCCAAAAGGGAACTCTGATCTGTGTCACCACAGTGAAATGGTGTGCTAGAAAGACAACTCGACAATCTAAAGCAGCTGCTGCTTTTCCAGAGGACCTGGAATCTGTTCCCAGAATCCACATGATGGCTCCCAACTCCCCTTTAGTTCCAGTTCCAGGGGATCCAATGCCTTCTTCTGACCTCCACAGGTCATTAGGTGCACACAGATAAAGAAAAAATGTCTGTGAAAGGTGAAAACAACCACTAGCAGGCCACCAGTTAGAGTGAAATAGATGTCCCCTGTCCTATCACTAGATTCTGCATCTGCAACCTTGCCTGTGTGAACCCTGAGTTGCAACCCTCAGGTCAACAGGTGACATTTATTTCTACACAGAGCAGCAGCACTTTGAAGTGTGCACACTCCCGGTTGAAGCTCAACAGGCTGATAACTTGTCTTATTTAGCTTGTCACACTGTAAATGTGTCCTTTTCACAGCCATTGAGTGTCGTTTCTTGTTTTCTGTTTCCTATTATGGCTGGTATCTTGCTTCGTCTAGAAAGGCACATGCTGGCGTGTAGTCCATATGTGTCTAGGAAGAAGGCTGGGGTGTGTGTCTTACCAACAAAGCACCGTTAGGCAGCATCCTTCAGTCATGGACAGGAGTATGGATGGCGATTAGTTCAAACAGAAGCACACATAGACCAGGGCTATGTACAGACAGGATGACGACAGAAACCTAACCTCTGTCGTCCCTTAGGAACACTATTAGTTCAGTCCTTAGTACTTTATAACATTCTCAAGAACTTTATCAACAGAAGAACAAAGAGTCAGTGATGTATTCATAGAATACATCATAGTCAGAATAAAGCCATTTTTAACTTATGATACTCAAAAGCAAATACACATGCCAGGGTTTTACCTGGGAAGTAGACCCCCCCACCCCCCCACTGCACTACAGGAAAGTGGGAACGAAGTTCAGCTCAGCTAGCTCTGATGTCATTTAAAGACAAGCTCACACACAGGCAGAGGCAGACTGAAACAAACCAAATCAGAACCTGAAATCTTAACTCTTACTGTCCACGATGACATCTGTGATCACAATCTTTCTTGGCCTCCCACTGCAAGCACTCGGAAGAGCCTTTAGTTCTCAAAGCACTGAGCTTTAATGGCCCACGATAATACTTCACCTCAGAACCTGGCACTGACTCCAGTTAGAAACAATAACGACGACGACAGCAACAACAACCCCTGAACTGCCCCAAATCTAGACAGAGAATAACAACAATTTGACAGAAAAATCTTTTTCACTGCATTGATTTCTAAAACAATTAGAAATTCCACTGTTACGGCAGAACTACAGTTTATTCACTATCCTTTGTCTTCTTCGTTATTTACCTAAAATAGCCACCTCCCCACCACACACACACCCTATGCATACACTGTTAACCTCTCCACAGTCTTGTTCACCTCATCTGCCACACTGTGAGCAGAAGGCTAGACCACAGCTGGTCAACCAGCAGCTGGCTCTGCATCCTCACAGCAGTCAACCACTTCACTTCTGATTTTACCAGCCTAGAGTTTACAGTAATCTTCCTTTCTACCTTAACCTACTGCGTGTTGGGTTTACAGGTGTGCACTATCACATCTAGTTTTTAGTAGTTAATTAGGAATACACAAAAGCAAAACTTTACAATGATGGGGGAATGTCTTTCTGTACGCTGTGAATGTGCTCCTCTGATAAATAAAGCTGTCTGGCCTATGGCAAGGCAGCTTAGAGGCAGGCGGGAAATTCAAAGAGAGAGACAGGAAGCGGAGAGAGAGGGACACCAGGGAGCCACCCAAAGAGCAACATGTAATGGTACACAGGTAAAGCCACAAACATGTGGCGATACATAGATTAATAGTTATGGGCTAATTTAAGATATAAGAGCTAGCTAGCAAAGGTTTGAGCCATGGCCATGTAGTTATAACTAATATAAGCCTGTGTGTTTACTTGGGGAACAACAGTGGGAGAGATTTGTCCCAAATGCCAGCAGGCTGGGCACAGGAAATCTTCTGACTACATTACAAAACCTATAAATGTTCCCAGTCTGTGTACCCCACAGACATTCTAATACAGAAAGAAATGAAGTCTAACTTGGGCTATCTGTTGTTGAACTTCAGGGGCTATTGCACTACAGAATTCCAAATGAAAATCAGAATAGTGGTCCAATGGTTAAGGGTGTGAGCTGCTCTTGTAGCGGACCTGACTTCAGTTCCTAATACCTGTACTGGGTAGCTCATACTGTCTATAACTAGCTCCAGGAAGATCCAACCCTTTGGCCTTCGCAGGTATCTGCATTCAAGTATACCAACATGCATCCATGAACATAGTTTAAAAAACATTTGGAGCTGGAAAGATAGCTCAGCAATTAAGGGTTGAGGCTGTTCTTCCAGAGGACCTGGGTTCAATTCCCAGCACCCACATACATGGCGGCTCACAACCATCCAACACATCAGTTCTAGGTAATCCAATGTCCTCTTCTGTTCTCAGTGGGCACCAAGCAAGGAAATGGTACATAGACATACATGCAAGCAAAACACCCATATAAATAAATAATAAAGCAATTAAGAAAATAAAATCAGATTAATATTCAATAAAGCAGCAGAGTATTTTATGAATAAAGACAAAACATTAATAAAGAGGTTAATAATAAATTACTAAAGTTCCTCAATATTATAATAAACTGAACAGTGGCTCCCCCAAACTAACACTCGGCCCTTCCTTCAGCTTTGTTCTGGAAGTCAGTCCGAGCTCTAATCGTGCGTGCCCTGGTCAGGTCTCAGCAGCACAAAGATGAGAATGATCTAAGGGGTTATTAAAGGAGGAGTATTTAGGTGAAACATCCCAAATAAATACAACAGCCCATATATTTCTTAAATTAGAAATATATTCAAAATTTAAAACATAAAATGGACTACAATTTTTTCTTAAAAAAACTCAAAGTGCCAAGTACATTCCTTCTAAAAGAAACTAGTTCTCTCTGATATTTATGGTGAATGTAACTGCTTTAGAAATAAACTTTCAAAAGGATGTCTGTATTAACGACCTCCCACCAGGCTCAGGCATCTACAGGAGAAGGAAGAGGCCGAAAGACCGCAGGAGCCAGGGGTGTGAGTCACTGCAAGGACAGTGTCCTCCAGACACAAGGGTCACACACACACACACCCCGCTCACACCGGCTCACACCAGACAGAACTGCAGCACTGAGAGGAGTGACTGGACACACTCCCACCCTTTGTAAGAAACTACTCACAACTGGTCCTGCCGGGAGAGTCAGCCTTCCCAACAGAGCGCCGCCACTGGGGATCCACCACACTCCAGGGCAGGCCCTGGCCCCAGCTGAGGACAACCCGGGGCCTTAAGCGCTCTACCACTGAGCTAAACCCCAACCCTGCTTTTTTTTTTTTTAAGGGAGAGAGCCTGCTCTAGCATAAAGTTGGGTAGGGAGGGAACTTGGGAGAGGATCTGGAAAAGTTTGGGAAGGGGAAAGAATTATGATCAAAATATATCATAAGAATAAAAATTTTAATAAAAACCAACAATAAATTTTCTTGGATCTTTCATATATTATATCTTAGTGTTCAAATCTTGGATAGGTTAAATACTCAAACATTCATCTAGTCTGAATTTAAAAAAATGAATGAATACTTCCAATGATAGGGAAATGAGAACACAGAAATATCTGTAAGGAACCTCAAAATTCACTGGGGAAGTGACGCACTTCCTGCAACACACACACAGCAAGCTCCATTCTCAGAAACTATGTTGAACTAATAATCAAATACACTTTCCTAATCTTCTCTTCCCAAACTAACACCACCAGTACAGAGAATTTTTAAAAGCAAAAATTAAAACAACACAAAGACAAGGCCCTACATTTAAGTCACCAGTGACACCAAACAAGAATGAAGTGGTTTGATAATAATGGCCCTTTCCCGTAAGAATTAACTACAGACTGAGAAATTGAGGTAGGAGGAGCTGAGAAATTGAG
This sequence comes from Onychomys torridus, assembly GCF_903995425.1. Lineage (NCBI taxonomy): Eukaryota > Metazoa > Chordata > Mammalia > Rodentia > Cricetidae > Onychomys > Onychomys torridus. The sequence goes on from NC_050453.1 coordinate 71,643,674, forward strand.
GTAGGAGGAGGCAAGGACACATAGTCACATGTCAACCCCAGGTCTCTCCATAGGAGTCCACCAAACGCTTCTCCTCATCAAGACTTCTGCTTAATCTATTCTTAAGAATAGAATATTCTTCAGAAAACAGCTTCCTGAGCTATTTTTGTCCTAACTAAAAGTAATGAAAGCACACAGAGGGGTATCAAAGCCCCCTAAATGAACCCCGCAGACTACTAATCATTCCCTTCATTTCCAGACTGAAAGAGAAGGATTGGGACTTTACAGAAAGTCTAGAAAGGTCCATAATCCAGAAATTTTAATTCACAAACAAGTTATGCATTTACATATCCTGAGAAGAGACAATTTCCTAATAATCACTTTTAAAGTGAACAAATGAGTTCTTAATGACCACATGAGGCCGGCTGGGGGGGGGGGGCAGCGGTGGCGGCTGGCTTATGTACTAAAGCCCGGCACAGGATAGGAGATGGTCACAGGGCATGCACAGGGCTCAAGCAGACAGAAATGCTGTGACACACTCAAGAGTCAGGGAGTATGGGGTACAGAGGGAACACAGGGACAATGGGGAAAGAAGAGGCAGTTATCTTCCATAGCTCCAAGTCAATACAAAATATTGTATTGGATATCAAGGCTGCAGATCCCTCAAACTCACTTGTTCTGTTGTTGGCTTTGCTTTCCTTTTGGGGTGCGGGCGGAGAGGTCTCACTGTGCAGCCCAAGATGGCCTCAAACTCTAGATTCTCTTGCCTTAGCTTCTAGAGGGATGAGATTCTACAACCGCAGCACCGCCATGCATTGCTAAGGAGAGGTGGACACAGACTCATCTGTTCTGACTGCACTACTTATTCTGACTGCAACTCCACACTTCACTTCAAAGATCTAAGTTAATCAAGTCACAGACTCTTCATATTCTTATCCTTCTCACATCTAAGCCAAATTGCTACATCCTAAGACCTCCACTTTCCTTCACCTCCTTTCTCCATGACAGACATTTATTTACCTGAAACACTGCAGTGAGCTTACATGCTTTTAACCTGTTCCCATCATTGCTCTGACCAAAAACCACCTTTTCTTACTGTGCACAAATCTGTCATTTCCACGTGAGATTTCCAGACTATGATGTGAGATAGAGTCCCCCAACCGCTGGGCTGACACCATTTGTCACACACCCACAAGTTTCCCTGGCTCTCCCAAGTGGACTTACGTTCTCTGCTTCTATGCCTCAACACACATGCCTATCTGTGAAAGCAACTACTTTTGTTTAACTGCCTTTCTCTAAACTCAAAGAGTAAGATTAAATAATCTTTCAGCTTTCAATATCCAATGCTTAATCTGAGACCATGAAAGTCATTGCCAATAATAAGCGGGGGAGGGGAAGCAATTATCAAAAATAACTGTTCTTGATGCTATATAAGCACAGCAGACATTGAATATTAAAATTCTAATGGAGCTAAATTCCTAATACCAAGTTACCAGAAGGCTTTGCTATTATTTTAGACTATCAAAAATACCCATTTGTTGTTTTAAGACCGTCTTTATGTCCTTAGATCCCACAGGTCAGAGACAATTCTCCAGCTGGGACAGTAACCGCAGTCTGCACACAGTCATTTACACTAGGTGCAGGCTTTGCAGAGTCTTCCCACGGTTTCAGTGGTTACAAAGTGGAAAGGCTACCCTCTTCCTGCACTTCCATGAGCCATAAAGACTGAAGAGGCAGGATGACAGATAAGGCTGCTGTAACAGGAGCTGCTTCTCAGGGGTGGGGTAGGGTATGACAGAAATCATTCTGTGCTTCTTTAAGACACTAAAGAAAGTCTCTGAGATTGATCTCTCTCAATTTCTTTGACTTTCTGCTGCATATTTCAAAGCAACTCCATTTAAAAACAAACAAAACCATTAACTACCAAGCGTTACCTCTGGGTGGAAAAAGATCTCCGGTCCCAGGAATCTCTCATAGCCAACGTCAATGGAAAACTCTTTCTTTGAGATCGCGTTGACTCCGGTGTACTGTTTGATCCATTTAGACCCATCAGTGTCATACTTGTTAAACTCTTTTACTAAATCTGGGCAGACATAACTATAGCGTTCCTTAAAAGCAAATAAAGAAACAAAATGTAATTTATATCTTGTTTTAGGTAATGTTAAGAAAAAGAAGATAATATATCAATCAAACAGAATTGAATAAAAAACATTTTTATTAAATTTAATTAGGTAATTTTGATAGGTGAAAATTTAATGCTAGATTACCATATTGTGTAGTACAAATGAATGGCTCATCCATACATAGTTTCTGACTCCATTAACACAACTAAAATATGGAAGACTAGACTTGGTTTTAACTATTTTAATGCTACTTTATGAAAACATTCATTAAAAGTCTTCACCATCTACTATGTCCATAACAGAATAGAATATTCTAGAAAAGTGAAAATGCACATGCAAATAAAAAAGAATAGCTATACCTACACAAATTAACATAGGTCTTTTATGCCTAAATGGAACAAAACTAATTCTTATCAAGGTAATGAATAAAGAAAGAAATATGAAAATGTAAGCTACTTTGCTATTATCTGCAAGACTGAATTAACATGTGATTATCTGTGACTGTGTCCCACTGCTTCTATCCCTCTGGCAATTTTTAAATAACATACACAACTTCCTGTAATTCTGTACATCAAGGACTCTTCCTCCCAAGGTAGCTGAAAATATTATCACAAATAACAAAAAGATATAAAAAGCCTATCATGATGTGGCATTGTGGTGATGTACACCTTTAATCCCAGCACTGGGGAGGCATAGGCAGGAGGATCTTCTGTGAGCTGGAGGCCAGCCAGAGCTATATAGTGAGACCCTGTCTCAATCCCTCTACAAAAGGAAAGACTCCTAGGAAAAACGAACAATTTCATTATCTTACACATTTCTCTCCATAAAGGTGGGAATTTCATGAAGAGATGTTTTTTTAAAAGACCTTCAGACCAAGTAATCTTCCCTGAAATAAGTTTAAATTCCTAGCAGATTTTCGTTTGTTTTCTCCATTTTAATGTTATAGATTTCCCAAAGTTGAAAATAATAGTGTTCATATTCATTTTTCCCCCATACTTAGTAGTTTGGGTTGTTTGACAGTTTCTCTCTGTGTATCCCTGGCTGTCTTAGAACTTGCTATGTAGACCAGGTAGTCCTCCAACTCACACAGCTCTATCTGCCTCTGCCTCCCAAGTACCAGGTTTAAAGGTGTGTGCCACCACGCATGGCACTACATATTTAGTTTTCAGGTTACCACCTTGAGAAAAAGTTGGGAAAACATTTTGTAGTTTCTTTAATACATATCTCTATACCTAAGCTTGAAAGAAGAACAAAGACACCTCCACAAATGTCATACAAAGAGATGCAAATAAATGGGAGTTATTTTTGCAAAGGCAGTTTTATATATTCAAACATGAGAACTACAGAAATTTTCAGTTTTGTGGATAAATGACAAACTCAAAAGCAATGCCAAAATAAGGAAAATATTTTGATTGCCCGCATGAAAGACTGATATAATAAACAATACAGAGTCAAAACCTAATCAAGTCCTCATATACCCATCAGTTTCTGTCCATGCTCCACATCACTTGAGTAACACACTGCACCTACACTAGAGCTCAACAAGCCAGTTTCGATAGCAGAAAACTATTAGCATTAAAATAAAGACTTCAGCCAGGCGGTAGTGGCGCACGCCTGAAATTCCAGCACTCCGGAAGCAGAGGCAGGCGGATCTCTGTGAGTTCAAAGCCAGCCTGGGCTACAGAGTGAGTTCCAGGACAACCAGGGCTACACAGAAAAACCTTGTCTCAAAAACAAAAAATAAGATAAAATAAACAAATAAATAAATACTTCAGAATAAACTGAAATGTAATGATTTCTGGGTAAAATGAATCTTTACTTTTAATAAAAGGAACAATCACAAAAATCTATGTTTAAATACTCTCAATATGAACATGGAGAGAGAGAATACACAAAGGGCTTTATGAAAAATACAGAGAAAACAATTTAGAAGGGTCATTTTGACTGGCTGAGAGAACTTGGGTCAGAAGAATTCTTTGCTACCAGTTAAGCATGTGACTAGTTTCCAGCTGAATCATGCTAATATAGCTTACCTTCACTGCTTTGGCAGTTTCCAGGGACTGTTCTGGGGGGATTCCTACTTCTCGGTCTCGCAGCAGTTGCTGAATAAAGTATGTTATATCTCTTCCTGCAATTGGAATGTGTTTGATACAGCTGCCGATGACATACCCTTCAGCCTGCAGGCAAGAGGACAGGGGTCAACTTTACTTCTGTTCTCAGCGCTCTAAGGGTGGCTTAGTGGGGAACACACTTGCTTTAAAGCCTGAAAACCTCAGTTTAATCTCTATAACCCACATAAAGGTGGAAGGAGAACCAACTCCATTCACATGCCCTGGCACAAGCATGCCCTACCCTACACTCCCATATAATATTTTTAAATTATATTTCTGAAAATTAATTGATCAAAATATTAAGATCTACTTCTCAACCAGATGTGGCAGGATTCAGGGTGTCTTCCTCAAGACAGTGTCTCTGACTGAACCAGAACCTTGCTGTTTTCAGCTAGGCCACTGAGTTCTTGAGACCACCTGTCTCTGCTTCCCACTTGTGTGATTAGGCACATATAGTCCTGTCCTGCTTCCTACGTGGGTGCTAGGGACCTGAACACAGTCTCCATCCTTACAGAACAAACACTCTTATCCAAATCATTCCCATGCCCATAACTATTTCAGATATACCACTAAGAAAGAAAAGGAGCTATTGAGTAAGTTATACAAAGCTACTAAATTCTAGACACATCCTAATAAGATACTGAAGACACCAAAGTAAACAAAAGGGGATATATCCACACAGTGAATGTGGAGGCCCACAAAGGTTTCCTAGTGAGATCTGAGCTTGCTTTACCCAGCAGAGCTGCATTAGAGGATTGCTTGACCATGTGTGTGGTTACCAGGTGTTTGGAAGGGTCTGCACTTGGATGTGCAGTACGCTTTGATCTAGCAAGGGGAGGTCTACTGCCCTGCCGCTTGGTATTCCTTTAAAAAGCCCTTTAGAAGAGACAGAAGGGGCCGGTGGTGGATAAGGATCCAGGCCCTCCTGAGCTATCCTGTGTTTCTGTCTCTCTCTCCTCTGTCCTTCTATCTAAATATTTCTCACTTCACCCTCCTGAGGAATACCCTGGGGTAAAAGTGGGAGCAGGTCTCCCACAAGTGAAATATGACTTAGCAACATAAAGAAATGAAGTAGTACACACGCTATACACAGATGACCCTGAAAACACTCCTCTAAATGAACAAAGCCTGTCACAAAGACCTGAGTATATAATTCCACTTCTATGAAGTTGCTGGCCAGGCCAACTATTCACCCAGAAAACCCGGGGTTGGCAGGTGTCATGTGCTATCTGAGCTCACTGAGAATTCGCCCTCCTGTGTGTTCTCACCTTGCTCCTCCAAGGCTCACGGTGCCAGCAAAGATTCTCAGCACAGATTATTCTGCCACTTTCCTAGGTCTTTAAGTAAAGATCAAATCTGAAGTGGATCATGCATACTGTGTGAGGTCCACTGTCCTCAGCTCTGTGACCTTCATAGTTACAAACCTAACTGTGACTTTGGGGTACAGTATGACAGGGAGCTGGCTTTGTCTCCTTTCAGAACTGTTGATGATGCTCTTAAGACCCTCGGCTCTTACGATCCTCAAGAGGCCCATGATGGTGGCTCAGGAAGACGGCACAAAGAGTTAGTTTCTCAGTCTTATAAAGGAAGGTGCCATTAATTCTTATCATTTACTTCTAGATGTACTATTTCACATTCTCTTAACAATTCTTCTGTCCTTACCACAGGAATGACATGAGTGACTCCATCTCCACTGTCTATTACTGTACCCGTCAGCGTCCTCTCTCCTACTTGTCTTGAGGTCCAGGATGCAGCTAAGGCAAGAACAGCCTAGAAAAAAATAAGACAGACAAAAATAAACTGTTAAAGAATCACTAAGCATGCAAGTCTCTTAGAAGTAACCTATAATGACAATGCCTACGTTCCACAGTTCATTGAGAAAAAGAAGCTCATGGTCTTTTAATGCATCAGGCCACTTAGAAAGTTGTTTATGAGGATCTCTCTTCTTAGACACAATCAAGAGTGACACAAACACGTACCATGTGCAGCACTACATTGCCCAAACTTAAACGTATCATTACTCAGACTGGCACAAAGTACCAAGGTCTCCAATCGGCATAAGCCAGCAAGCATTACTCTGAAGAACTCAGACTCCAAGTTCCTAAATGCAATCTGTAGTTAGCACTGTACAACAGTACCTAACTGCAAACGCCACACACACTTCCAGACACCCTGAGTTAACTAGAAAACCAATGACACGCAACACCGTTTTTTCCTACTAAGAATCTCGTCATGGCCAATAGAAAACAATTCTTTCCTAAAATAAAACAATGTTCTTGTAAACTAAGAACATCATTTTTAAAAAGCTAACTTCTTACAATCAAAATATATGAGTAGGAACTAAACACAACACTAACTTTGCCCACTTGCAATGTAATACCAGGTATTTAGTCCACCACCCTCCTTTGCTTTAAACTCACAATGATAATCTAGCTTAAGACTCCTGAGACTCCAGCCAAGAGCCACCACACCTGCCTCACCACCTTATTCTAACAAAAAAATCATTGCAGTAATACAATGACTGCTAATCACCATACAATATTTTTAAAGGTTTTACAGTGAAAATTTTCATGTAGTGTTAGAAAGAAAGAAAGAAAGAAAGAAAGAAAGAAAGAAAGAAAGAAAGAAAGAAAAAGGGAAAGGGAAGGAAGGAAGGAAGGAAGGAAGGAAGGAAGGAAGGAAGGAAGGAAGCTATTTGAGAATTAATTTTGAAATATCCTTTTTAGGTAAAGTTCAAATCTATCATTTACAGCTAGAAACTGTCTTGTGATCATTTCCACAAGTCTTTTACAATTAGGATCCCAAACTATATCTATCTATCTATCTATCTATCTATCTATCTATATCTATCTATCTATCTATATCTATCTATATATATATAAAAAATACTGGGTTACAGAAATCTTACTGACTACTGTACATCAGCAAAAAGGAACAGATGTTAAACTAGTGAATGAAAAGCCCTGAGGAAACCAGGCAAAGTGTAGCAGTAAGGAGCCTAAGGCACAAGCATCTCTTCAGGTCCAACGCCAGCTTGGACTATACTCCAAGACCACAGACTCAAAGAAGCCCACCAAACAAAGCAGTCAGAAGTCAGACATGAGAGAACATGCGTGTAATCCAGCACTGAAGCAGGAGGACCACAAGTTCAAGACCAGCCTAAATTACAAAATAAGACCCTGTAGATTGATTGGATGAATGGATAGATAAAGATGGGTGGGGAAAAAAAGGGAGGGAGGGAGGGAATTTCTTTTTCTTCCTATCAATAAATATTACCTCCCTTTCCTAATTGTTTCTAAATTATCAGCTCAGGAGAATACGGTATAATGTGAATTATGGCAATGCTTTCTGGGAAAAGAGAGATGCATGGCTAGGAGTAAATTACGGCTGGATAAAATGTAAACACCAAGCTTAAATAAGCATACGTCACTTACCTGCACAGCAATGTACAAGCCTGGAACATTGAAGGACTCGAACATTATTTCAGCAGTATATTCCCTGTTTTCTGGAGTATTCAGTGGAGGTTCAGTCTATTGAATTGAATAATATTTTAAAAAGACAACAATGTGAGATCATTTTGGAACTTTATAGGCAATTTCTCAAGGGAAAATCATTTATGAAGTAATTTAAAAGGGACAAATTCAGACACAAAGACTCTAGATATAGAGCATTAGAGCAGACGTACACATATACACGTGAAAACAGTACGTTCTCTCAGTGTCTGTACACTCCTTCTACTTTTGCTTGGCTCTTTTTTGCCTGTTTGTTTTGTCCCATGCTGACTTATTTTATTTTATTTTTTCAGAAACCTGTTCATATTCTAATGAGATAGAAAAGTAAGGGTGTGGATTTTGGGTGGGGAAGTCAGGAAGATTTGTGAAGCATGAGGAAGGGGAACCATAATTAGGACAGATTGTAAAGGAGAAAAAAGAAACCCTGATGTTCAATATCACTAGAAATCATGAAAAAAATGAAAATTGAAACCAAGTCAGGAAGCCTGTATACTCACCATGACTAGAGTTAAAAAGATTAACATACTAAATGCAGGCTAGAATGCAAGAGCAACCCAATTAAGTGTTACATGAAGAGTAGCCCTAGGCCAGAATTCTAAACCAGCTAAGTGTCTGTCCTGCAGCAGAGCAAGTCCACAAAAGAGATGAAAGTAAAGCAGGGCGGTGGCACATGCCTGTAATCCCAGCACTCGGGAGGCAGAGGCAGGTGGATCTCTGTGAGTTCAAGGCCAGCCTGGTCTACAGAGCTAGTCCAGGACAGGCTCCAAAGCTACAGAGAAACCCTGTCTCGAAAAACCAAAAAAAGAGAGAGAGAGAGAGATGAAAATAAGTATCTAAAGAGACAAGAATGTTCAAACAGCCAGACTGTCATAGTCAAAAACATTAAACTGTATGGCACAAGTTTTACTACTGCACATCTTATATGATTTCATTTATATAAAACCCAAATATAGGTGAAATTGATCTCATTAAAAAAAAAACAAAACAAATGAAACAGTGGTTTGGAGGACATAGAGGGAATGGAGGCATAAATTAACTAGAAAAGGCATTGATAATATGTTGCTTACATTGCTACTTACACACTGTCAAAACTAACAGGGAGCCAACCATCTCTTTCTGACTACTACTTGCCAGGGACATATCTATAAGCATTCACTGCATTAAGTTCACTCTACGGTAGGACTGAACAGCTGTGACAGAACCCGTTATGCTCTCATTTGGTCTCTTCAGTGTCTACACAGACTACAAAGGCAAATTCATCCATTCTTTCTACCTATCTATCTCTGTTTAATCTATTTATTGATCTATCTCTATCTGGTCCTTTGTTTTTTCCAAGCCTGGTTTATCAATCTATCACTGTCTGGTTCTTTTTCTTCTGCCAAGGCTGGTCAAAATCCACAAAATGGTTCAGATTTGTAATTTTATAATACACAAATTCTATATGAAAAAGAATAACCATAAACAAATAATGAACTGTTTAGTGATGGACATACTGTTTAAGTATGAAATTATTCTCATCTAAATGAAGCTTATTTTGATGTGATTCAAAAACAAAGCAGACTAACAGATGGATAAACAGATGTATGTCAAAGCACTTATGCTAAATATCTACTTATACTGAAATGTTAATCACTGAACTTAGGCTGTAGGTATATAGGTGTCCATAGGAATGTTCTTTCAACTTTCCATACAGTCCAGCTACAAATGGTATTCACAAAGCACCATAATTCAACCCTGAATATGGGATTAGCAAAAACTCATGTCCAGGTATAAAGAAGACACAAAAGACAGCCATTCTGTGTTGTAAGAAGATAAAACGGAGAAAAAGAAAACAGTCATTTATCGTACTAGAAGTCAGTAGTAGTTATCAAATAGTTTTAAAACAGTAAGAGGGGCTGGAGGGTTAAGAGCATTTATTGATCTCGCAGAGGACCCGGGCTCAGTTCCCAGCACCCACATGGAAGCTCACAACCCTCTCTAACTTCAGTTTCAGTGGATCTGATGTCTTCTTCTGGCCTCTGAAGGCAGGCACACAATATACACACATTCAGGCAAAGTAATCACACAGAAAAATAAAATACGTATTTAAAACATTTAAAAACCAAGAAACATTGCTTAAAAATGCATTTGCTTTTAAAGCTATGAACACAAATTACTTTAATTTTTTTAAAAGTTCAGATATTAAATGACATTGTACTTTTACTGTTAAAAATAACCAATGAGCTAGGTGGTGGCGCACGCAAAATGGCAGTTGCAGACTTGTGTGCTCAAGCCTTCATTGCCAGCTGACCAGCTCCTCCAGAGGAGACTGGATCACAAGGGCTTCAACTGCACCAACCGACTTATCCCGACTAATTAGATGAATGAACTGTGAAGAGGTGGGGGTCTGGCTAGAGTCAGTCACCAGGGTCCAGACATGGTCATGCATCTGCCTCCCTTACCCTGAGGTCCAGCCCTTTGCTCCATCACTTCCCACAGAGATGCTCTGTTTTACCAGGCACAGCCTGGGAGCAATGGAGTCAAACTGTAGATGTAAGCCTCAGAAACTATAAGCTGAAAACATTCTTCCCTTAGATTATTTTGCCAGTGCCAAACAAACAAACAAACCGATTATTCCCTGGTCCTATCTTTAACAATTACATATTAATTATCAAAAGCATCTGTGATTACACTGTAGTGCTTGACCACATCGCTACTTCTCCACAGTCTGCATCCAGATGGTCTTAAGGATGACAGTTTTATATAACCAAGTCTTTCAGACATGACAACTTAAAAAATGATAAAATATGCTTGCTAACGATAACTGAGATCATTAACATGTTTTTCAAAATTTTCCTAGTAGGCTAGGCATCAGGGCATATGCCTGTTAACCCAGCATTTAGGAGGGTAAAGCAGAATGATCCTGAATACAAAGCCATCCTGGGCTTACAAATCCAATCTCAAAAAAGGGTGAGTCCCCAACAAATCATAATGTGTACTTACCAAAAGAAAGTAATGGTCTTCAGGTTCTGCCCTTAAATATTTAAAAATCACTTGCTCCATAAACCTTTCCATCAAGTCCCAATCTTCAACTATACCATGGCGGATCGGCCACTAGGAAAACAAAATTCACAATTAAGTCTTAATAATGTCAAGAAAACGAACTTATAAATACAAACTAGAGCCTATGAGCTCATTAGTAGATACTAGAAAAAGGTGTATATCTTTAGGTGTGATGTTGCCACAGGTCATCCTTAGGCTACACATGCTTAAGTAGAAATATACATACTTACAGAAATGAAATTACTTTTACAGTGAACATTCAGGGGGTTAAAAACATAAGATGAATATGTCAAAAATGTTAAACTTTATCCTAATATCCTTAATCTTCAATAAGTAGCTCATTAACTAATATCTGTTGTATGTCTAACATATAATACACATTTGGTAACTGGATATGGTGATACACATTTGTCATTTTAGCTACTGAGGGGCTGAAGCTGGAGGACTGTTAGAGAATATGATTTCAAGGTGTGGTACTTTTGTTCATGTTACATTTGTTTCACTCTGTGAAGCTGTGATACTTTGCCTGTCTAAAAAAACATCTGAAGGTCTAATAAAGAGCTGAATGGCCAAGGCAAAAGGTAGATGAAGAGAAACAGATTAATTTAAGTTAAAGAAAAAAGCTAGCCAGAAAAGAGCATAAGCTAAGACCGAGCATTCATAACTAATAGTCTAAGTCTCCATGGCATGATCTGGGAGCTGGTTGGTGGCCCAAAAAAGAAAAAGCCTGCTACAAACATCTGTCACATACATTCTTTTTCAAAATCTAGGTGGCACTCTGAAAATTTTACAGAATATAAAAAGTACCACGAAAGCTCCTGAATCCCTCATGGATTACCTTTCACACATTTAACATCTAAGTATCAATGAGATAACCCTGTGTTGGTCCTGAGTAAGTACCCTTGGTCTCAATACTTCATAAGGCATGCTACTGTTATTTGAAAAGAACTTCCCTTGTCCGGGCCATCCACTCTAACCACTCTGCGCATCTCAACACTCCACAGATCACTGTTCAATGTTCTGACCACACTGACCTCACCTTTCCCCAAGCACGCTTTCCTGGAGCAGCAGGTGATGCTTATTATCTTCCACAGAAAAAGGAGACATCAAGAGAGGAACTGAATCTCCTTCACCAAATCTGTAAACTTCTACTAGAATGTTAGCAATACTCCCTGCAATTATGTCCACATGGTTATCTGTCTGTGTGTTATGCACACATAAGTGCAGGTGCCTGAGAGTCCAAGAGAGAGGGGGGTCTTCTCCCTTGAGGTGGAGTGACAGGCAGTAGTGAGCAGAGGCCCTTATGCAAGAACAGTATGCACTCATAATCACTGACCCAGCTCTCACACTCCCACCCTATCCAATTAATCATCAGAGTACATTCCTCCAGCTTTCTCTAAGACCTTGTTATATGCCCCTTCTTTAAATTTCCTGAGCAGAATTTAGCATTAAACATCTCTTCCTCTTAATTCTGCAACTTATCCTTTCATCTCTCTCCCATCACAGCCTAACCTCATGAAATAGTACCCCACTGTTACTCTTTCCTGATCTACCATTCACAAAGCTACATTCATCCAGCTTTACTATACTTGTACCTCCCCAGACATCTTATTTGATATCCCATGCTGTTTATCTCTGTTCCTCTCCAGTCAAGCCTAATTAGTACACCTCTCAGTCTTCTCTCTTGCTGCCCACTCCCCCAGGTAACAAACAGTATTCACCTCCCAAAGTAACTGATACCTCCCTTATCTCTGTCCTTATCCATCTTATTTGAGCTCCAAAGCCCATACACCAGACTGCCGGGCAATATGTGAGCAGCCACACAGGACTTCAAATACGCTACATTCGAAATGAAGTTTATTCTCTCCTCTATACTCCACCCCAGTGTTTCTACTTTAATGTCCTTTATTTCAGGAGTAACTAAGGATACCCTTAACTATCTATCTAGTTACCAACAGTGCCTTGTCAACTATCCTTTGTTAATCCTTAAATATCCACTTTCTAATTTTTCTTAAAAAATAAACTTCAACATACTACTGATTAAGACTTTTAGATTTCTATGCCAACAATAAAAAAATAAAAAGTGGTGGATCATGGCAAATGACACAGTAAAAATGCAATCCAGAGACCAGAACCAAATGAGAAATTTTATTAGACAGCTACTTTTTTTCCCAAAAAGTAAATAGCAAGAAAAAAAAGAGAGAGAGAGATAAAATCCATACACAGAAAGAGGAGTTATGGGTCAAAAGACTCATTGAGATTTAACAGCTAAATCCAGTGGAAAATTCTTATTTTAACAATGGCCCGACATTAACCAATTAGGGAACACTCAGAGAAATGTACTACAGTCTGACTAAAACCATGAGATGCTGTGAATAGGCAAGTATTTTGAAGTGACTGACCAAAAAAATAATTGGGGAATGGAATAAAAAGTCAGATTGGTTATGAATTTGCAATTGCCAAAGTTGAGTGATACGCATGTGTGGGGTCAATATATTTTCTTTCTTTTTTTTAAAACTAATTTGTTTTGTTGTTGTTATGAGACAGCGTCTCACTATGCAGCCCTGACTGGCCTGGAACTTGCTATGGAGACCAGGTTGGCCTCAAACTCACAAAGATCTTCTGGTGCCACACTTAACCCTTTACTCTACTTTTAGCTATGAATTTTCCTGTAACATTTAATGTACACATATGAACAAATGCATGCACATGCGCGTGTACACACACACACACACACACACCATACCCTCTTAGCTCTTTATCCTTACTGCCACTACCTTAGTCTAGCAGTTCTCAACCTGTGAGTTGATATCCTGTATATCAGATATTTACATTATGAGTCATAACAGTAGCAAAATTACTGTTATGTAGTAGCAATGAAATAATTTTATGGTTGGGGATCTCCACAACATAAAGAATTGTATTAAAGGTTGAGAACCACTGCGTTAGACCAAGTCACTAAAACCACTTGCTATATCTCATTATCCCACAATCATACATGCCTCCCAATAATATCTCCTCACTATTTGAGCACTACAACACCTTCTTTACATTCATCCTCTGTAATCAAGGTCCACAATAATCCTGATATACTAACAACTCCACTATATAGATAAATAACTAAGACACAGAAAGGTAAGCCACTTGATGATACCAGAGGTAGAAAGAAACACAGCCAGAATTTAGGTTTGAACAGGCAGCCTTATTAACACTGTTCATCCGGTATATCCATGAATGTTGCCCACAAGGTAGAAGTGGCTCCCATGCAGCCTCTGGACTTCAGGAACATGAGCGATGCTGCTCCCCATCTTCCTCACATGCCTTCTTATATACTGGCCTTTCTGCCTAGTGACTATCTGTATATCTCACCTAACTCCTATTTTACTCTTCAAGACTTGGCTTAATAACTTATCCCTCAAGGACTGCTAAATTCCAAAGTAGGCCAGTGCCACCTGTGGTACACACCCAGCACATCCTATCCTGATTCCCTTCTATTGACTTCATACTATCTCACTGGGGGAAAGCTGTTTCTTGCTACTCTCTTTTTAGCACAAAGCAAAAACTGCAGTTTTATATTGACGTATGGTAGGGCAGTTATTTCATTTAAAATTACAAAGGAAGGAAAGCCCAAAGGAGGAAAAGAATGGTTGGAAGTGCTTACCTTCCAGGAAGGCTAGAGTAGTGGCTATGGACAGAAAGGACAGAGAAGAAGGGAGGCAGAACAACATCCGCAGTTGTAGCAATATGGAGAAGAGAGAAAAATCCATCTCTACTGAGGGCCCTGAGAGGCAATGCCCATGGAAATGTAAACCCACTCACTTCAGTATGTTAAAGCCATGGGGGAAGGAGAATTTCTATGGCCAGGAAGATGAGAACAGAGCTAGATGTGGTGGCACACCTTTAACCCCAGCACTCAAGAGGCAAAAGCAGGCAAATCTCTTGAGTTCAAGGTCAGCCTGATCTACATAGCCAGTTCCAGGTAAGACCCTGACTCAAAACTGCTAAAGCAAAAACAAGAAACTAATGCAAGAGAGCATCAAGTCCCTACCAGAGTGAAACAGCACAGCAACGGCCTGGACCACTCTTGGATACATACCTTCGTTGCATAGGTGGGTTTTTCTATTGCTTCATCACCAATGAAGAAGTCTAGGTCATCCACACCTTTCACCACTCTCCTCTGGGCTTGATCACCTACTTTTGCAGACTCTTTGATTGCAATACCTTTGAAATAAGTTAACAAAACATTTTAAATTTTTCATCTTTTCAAATGAACCAAACTTTTAACTTGCCCTTCTTTAATTGCAAAGTGTGATTAAAAACAACAAATAGAATATTTAAACAGCTAAACTAATGAATGAAAGTCATTAAGAAACCTGTGACAAAATTCATTTTATACAATGATACCTCAACTTCCTCTCAGGGACAAGGCCTCAAGTACAAAAATCCCCAAAAAAGTATTACTATGGGATTGTTTCAGCTATGTTTCCAAAAACTATTAAATCTAGTTTGATTCTAATTGGCTATGTGTGTGTTACTAGGGTCTCATGCATGTCAGGCATATACTTCCACCAAGCTATACTATATACCAGCCCTTTTAAATTTTTTACTATTGAGACACAATTTACTAATCTAGCCTGACAGTCTTGAACTTGGAACCCTCCTGCCTCAGCTTTCCAAGTAACGAGTGTACTGCAATCCTTTGCCACCAACCCTTAGCTTCAGTCTGAATAGAACTATAATCCTGGAAGGTAAAAGCACTGTTGCACAAGTCTCAGGACCCAAATTCAATCTCTAGAACCCTCCTGGTAGAAGGAGAGAACTGCCTCATCAGAAGTAATCCTGACCTCTATTCACATTATGTCCACTATGCAACCACACTCACATATATCATAATTAAAAGTAAAATTATAATCTTATAAAGTCAGTACAAAGCTTGATGGACAATCAAGAAATTAAAGGTGAAAAACACTGACCAATAAGAGAAGAAAATCTGCAAAAAACTTTTAAAAACAAGCTTTCTTGACATCTCTACTTAGTCTTTCTTTGTCTCTTCTTATTCTTATCCAAGAGGGGATCTGTTGAATTTTAGTTCCACATAGGAAAAGACACCTCAATAAATTTAAGAAAACTCATAGTAATCCCTCTAAATAATTTCAGAAATCTCTCTATTCCCAGAAGTAAAATCTGTTGTTGTACATTTGGGGCTGGAGAGATAGATGGTTTGATGGTTAGGGGCGCATACAGTTCACCCAGAGGACCCACAGTTCACAACTCCAGCTCTAAGAGATCAGATGCTCTCGTGTGTCTCCCACAGGCACCCATACACATAGCAGACACATACACACAAGAACAAAAATACAAACATAATTGTTTTTTAAAACCTGTTATATAAGGCCGGGCTGTGGTGGCAAATGCCTTTAATCCTAGCACTCAGGAGGCAGAGGCAGGTGGATCTCTGTGAATTCAAGGCCAGCCTGGGCTACCAAGTGAGTTTCAGGAAAAAGCGCAAAGCTACACAGAGAAACCCTGTCTCGAAAGAAAAAAAAAACCTGTTATATAGTCTTTAAGTTTTAATTTTCAGAATTCAAGTTAAGCATCTTCATTCAATAAAGTATGCAAATAACCTTAAGTAGATGGAAATCAAAAATAGGAAAGTAATGCTGAACACAAGATACACCTTCACTAATAAACATACCTCTAACAATCCAAATCTACAAAACTGTTATGGTCAGCAGAAAGTTAACAAAAGCAGGGAAGAATAAAAGTTCCTAAAGACAATGTTACCAGCACAGTATGTTTATAGGCTATCAGGAAACAGTGAGAAGGCTGAGTAGAGGATGACAGGCTCTTCATCCTCAAACACTGGCACTTGCAGTGGATGTCTACAGGATAGGTCTTGCAATAGTACTCATCCCTCTCACTGAAGTACAGTCACTTTATCTGAACTACAGGGGCTGGGGTTGTGCTTCTTAATAACCAGTTACAGCCACACACAGGTAGCAGGCAATATCCTCAAAGCAGGAAATTGTTTAATTATCAACCCACTACTGGGTTTTGTTTTGTTTTCCTTAAAGAGATACTTAGCAAATTTGGTAAACAGCTGAAATGAATAGTTAAGAGATTTGGAAATAAGGCTCCATTTAGGACCAGGCAATCATGTTTCTAAATGCCTGATTCTGATAAAATAGCATGCTTGATGAGTTATTTTACTTTGAGAATGAGGAAGACCTTCAAATCAGTTCATCCAGAGATTAAAACAAATACTTACATGATGGGATGATAAACTGTGGTTCTGTATTTCCAGCATATCCTAATTTTGTATATCTGCAAAATAAAAACTTCATTAATCTCAGTATGTATTCTTAGATTTTTGTTAAAAAGTAGGATTTTAGTATACATACCATACAATATTCAAAAGTTTAGTTCATTTAGCATCTCTGCCTTGAAAACTATCAAAAGCACTAGCCGGGTAGTGATGGCTGATGCCTTTAATCCCGCCACTCAAGAGGCAGAGGCAGGCAGCCTGCCTAGACTCTAAGAGTGAATTCCAGGAAAGCTAGGGCTGTTACACAGAGAAACCCTCGCTCAAAATACATAAAAATTAAGAAAAGGGGGAGGAGGAAAGAGACAAAAAAGAATAAAAAGAAAACTATCAAAATCACATAGAGTCACAGTTCTGTTTCGTTCTGCAATATTGTGGACCAAACCATGAGGCTCTGTGCATGCTAAGCAGATGCTCTATGACTGAGCAACAAACTCAAATGCCCACAGCTTTTTATAAAAGAACATTTATATATGTATGAATATGTGTATGTGTACCATGGTGCAGTTGTAGAAGGAAGTCAGGGGACAACTTTCAGGAGCTGGTTCTCTCTTTCCTCCATATAGGTCCCAAGGACTGAACTTAAATCATGGGGCTTGACAGCAAGAGCCCTTTTAAGTTTACTCATTTGCGCACGCGCTCTCTCTCTCTCTCTCTCTCTCTCTCTCTCTCTCTCTCTCTCTCTCTCTCTCTCTCTCTCTCTCTCTCTCTCTGTGTGTGTGTGTGTGTGTGTGTGTGGCTTGTGGCATGTGTGCACAAGCCACAGCATGCATGTGGAGGCCGGAGATAAGCTCTTTCTCTTACCATGTGGATCCAGACAGATAGAACTCCACAAGTAATCAGATTTCACAGCAAACACCTTTACTCACTCAGCCCTCTCACTAACCACTACCACTTCAAGAAATTGGTACTACAGGACTATTAGTACTACATGTGTGAAACAACATGCAAAACAATCTTTCTCTCCGACCTTGTCTGTAACAGAAACGACTGGAAACGACAGAAGGAAAAGCAGTTACACTCTCAGTTTACACTGAGTACTACGCCGCTCTACCAAGACCAAGGAAGCTTTTCTATACTGACTAAAACACTCTGATATACTGGGGTAACTAAACAAAGCAAGGTGCAGATCAATGAGCAAAGTGTGCTGTATCTGCATAAAAGTGAGGTAAACACAAGGGACATATGAACAATAAGAACATATGAAATACATTTGACAATCTAGACACAGAATGTCTCTAAAATGTATGAGATAAGGAATTCTGGTTGCATCTAGGGGAGCAAAGCAAGTGGAATACAGAAAGGAGATGGAGATTTTCTTTTAACTATATGTCATTTCATATCACTTGAGTTTTATTATTCAAACAAATGATTTTTTAATGTTCTGATTCAGTGTTTCATCTATATTATTAAAACAAAAACTACTAAAATAATAAAAATTCTAATAATTAGAAATCGTAATGGAGCTTTGACAACGTGCTGGCAGCTACTTAAGAGAGAGATGGACAAACTGTTAACTACAAATAGGCTTTAGAAAGCAAGTCACAATGGTTTGTATTAGTCCATACTCAAACTTCCTAAATAGAAGTAACTTGCGGGGTTGGGGATTTAGCTCAGTGGTAGAGCGCTTGCCTAGTAAGTGCAAGGCCCTGGGTTCGATCCTCAGCTCCAAAAAAAAAGTAACTTGCTGTGAGATCACTGGACTCTGATAATATCTGAGAAAACTTTTCTAGTATGAAAGAAGAACCACTTTTGGGATGGTCAGCCCCAAACTAAGTTCAACAATTGAAAATACTAAACAGATTCAACCAAAAAATATTAGGAGAAACACAAAGACTCTCCAAAACATGATACTGCTCTGTTGACTAAACCTTCAAGTATTTCCCACTGTCTATGCTTTTGTTTCTAAAGCAAAATTCTGCAACAAATACGAATATGTTCCTTTACTAGGGGATGCCTAATAACCTCTTCCAGCTGTTCCAATGCTGTGTCAGCCTCCCTAGGCACAGAACGTTCGCTGAGAGCTTCCAAAGAGCTTGGTTCATCTCATGCCACTGAGCGTCTGTTAACCCTGCTCTGCCCACATCTGACTGCTCTCCAGCCCTCAACACAACCGCTACACTCCTGCTCATCTTGCAAAACCAGGGTATGTATGTATCAACTGCCTGTTTGAAAGCTTTCACAACCTCTCCAGACAGCCAACTGACCTTTATTATTTAATAATTTCCGAGTCTTGATCCCATCTGTAAAAATGGTTAACTGGTCTTTCACAGGATTAAACAAGATAACACAGTATTTACCATAGTACCTGACATAGCACTCACAAATATCAGTCCTAATTCTATTTTCCAGATATCTTAAATCACACCAATACCTTAAACTGAAAACTTACATAGTTACGACAATCATCTTTTTGTAAGTCAACTGAGACTCTTATATTGTAGTTCTTTTTATAAGCCAACTGAGACTCTTATATTGTAGTTAATACCTGATACTCTTTTCACATCAAAGTAGTATTTTATTCTTCCAATCCCAAATGTCTTCCTAATGTTAAGTCTTCATAAGTAGAAAAAAAACAGAACTCCCAATAATATCTAGAAGTGAATATTTCCGAACTGTCCACAGGTCTACAGACAGTAATCAGTAGTGTTCACTTGCATAAAAACTACCACAAGCTGACATGAACAACATGTTCCTCCCAGGAGAGTCCATGACACTAACCGTAACCAGTCAGAAACTAGACTGCACATTAATTGTGAACATTACCACCCGAGTCCAGGTTGTCATTGCACTAAAGCAGTGGTTCTCAACCTTCCAGTGCTGTGTTAACCCTTTAATACAGTTCCTAATGTTGTAGTGATCCCCAACCATAACATTTCCTTGCTAATTCATAACTGTAATTCTGCTACTGTTATGAATCATAATATAAATGTCTAATATGCAGGATATTGGATTCGCAACCCCTATGAAAGGGTCAATTGACCCCAAAGGGGCAGTGACACACAGGGTAAAAGCCACTGCACTAAAGGGAGAGGACCAATGGTATACTTTGTTCTCCTGGATAAATGGAACAGAATACATCATACAAAACTGAGGACTTGTCTAATACAAGACAACCTCAAGCTGCATGAGCCAGAAATGCTCAAACAGAATGTCCTGCTTTTAAGTCTGGCACTCCTACAAAACAGAAGAAAATAATCTACAAATCACTGACTAACCCCGAAATCTTAAAATGATAATCTAGTGCCTGTAAGATACGAGTACAAATTTGTTTCAGTTTCTCTAAGATTAGTCAATTGTAAAACAGTTAATACAGTCCCCACCAAATTAAAACAAAAAGTGAGACACTGAGGAGATGGCTCAGTGGTTAAGAGCACAGGCTGCTTTTCCAGGGACCAGGGTTTCATTCCCAGCATCCATGTGGCAAGTCCCAAGCATCTCTAACTGTGGTACCAGATGATCCAATTTCCTCTTTGGGCCTCTGAGGGCACCAGGCACACATGTGGTGTATAGACATACACGTGGGCAAAATAACCATAGCATACAAAATAAATAAATGAGTAAATAAAGTCTTTAAAATTGGATCTGGTGCTCTGATTCCCTGACATAAGTAGTATATTTAATCAGCCATACAATCAGTCCCCACTAAACTCCTCATATGAAAAACCAGAAGATAGGCTGGAAAGATGGCTCAGAGGTTAAGAGCACCGACTGCTCTTCCAGAAGTCCTGAGTTCAATTCCCAGCACCCACATGGTAGCTCACAACCATCTGTAATGAGATCTGGTGCCCCCTTCTGTATACATAATAAATAAGTAAACCTTAAAAAAAAAAAAAAAAAAAAGGAAAAGAAAACTGCCTCATTTAAGAAAGAAAGACCAGAAGACAATCCCAAAGTGTGTTAATTATCAGATAGACTGGACATCAGCTTTGACTACTACGATGAAGTAAAAGAGAATAGTCTTATATCTGATAACAAGGAAGAATCACCAGAAACATGAAAATAATACCAAGGACAAATGGAAACAGGTTAGGTATTTAATAAAAATAAAAATAAAAAAAAAAAGCTCCTATAAAGACCACTGAGGAAACACAACAGCACAATGCACAATGAAAAAGCTTAAAAAAAAGTTAGGAAATGTGAAAGCACATTAGCAGATAGAATCCAATTCTGGAAGCAGGGGAGGGGGTAAGAAAAAGACTGGACCCCTGGGGCTTGGGAGACCCAAGATACCAAAAAGTGACACATTTGCAGCCATGGTTAAGAACTTTCAAATTTAGTTACATGCTTGAGAGATCTCAAACATTTAAATGCCAAGAAAATTACACTTAGGCACACCACAGTCAAATTACTGAAGATAAAGATAAAGATTTGTGGAATATGACAGGCATTTGTAAAGAAACAAAGAGTAGTGTTTAGGGCTGGGAGGTGAAAGGAATAGAAAGATGCTAAATAACATGAAAAATAATTACAAGAGTAATTATTCAGAATAATTACCTAAGGAACAGCATGGTAACTATGGCTAATGTACCGTATATTCGAAATTTGCTTAGAGTACCACACATAAAGGTAGAATGCAATTATGTGCAGCTGACAGAGTTCTTTTACTTAATACAGCAGTTTGTACGTTATTTTTGCTTTGAAAAGCACCTCACAACAAATAAGATCCTTGAAGATAGCAATAGATTATAAATAGGAAAGTACTTGATGGAATAAGAATCAATGTTAAAATGAACTGGATGAAAGGCTGTGGTAAAAGCCAAAGAACAGCAAATACACCATTCCTCTGAACAGTGGGTGACTCTGCAGTCTACAAAAGGGAGAAAGGACAGGGCGTAGTTGGTGCTGTGGGCTTGTTACCCAAGCCCCACTTACCCCCAAATCAAGCTTGGAAAGGCTGGGAATGAACCTCAGTGGTAGTGGATTTATACAGTACAAACCATGCCTTAGGTTCAATCCCCAGTATCACAATGGGAGTGTGAGGAAGGGAGTCAAAGGTGGCACTTTTTTATTTTCTTTCTTTCCACATTTCACAACTTTTACAGCAGACAGCACAATACAACACAAGGTTATAGCACATGGAAGGTCTTCATCCCCGATTCTGTGAACCCATTTTCTACAATTTCTCAGTAGCTGAAAGAAGCCTATGAAAAGCGTGCTTCTGCCCTTACATGGCATAAAACATTGTACACAACTTGAAGCTATGATTATCCAACTGGAAATGAAAGAGGTCTTCAGATGAATCCCAGTGCACCCCCTGTAAAGAGCTTGGCTTTAGCTTTGCCACAGCTTCACTCTCTACCCAAACTCAAATAAAAAATCCAGGGCTAGGAACTTTAGACTAAGAATGTCAGAGCAAATTCACAGAACTTGCCAAACAAGTAGCAAATATTAGCTGGGAAAATATATTACAATTCCTTAGAAAGCTTTTCTAATTTTAGAACTCCAGGTTTTTTCTCACTACCTGCAAGTAAATGTTCAATCTTACATTAAAAAGCCTAGTAGAATATTGGGAGAAAACCTGAACTCTCAGTCAACAGAGACAATACTATTCTAGTTCCCTCAAGTACAAACTTGGAATCTAGCCAGAACTTAGGACCAAATGGACACAGGTGAGCCAAGTACAATGGTTCATTCACTCCTGGAATCCTAGTATGGGGAGGCTAGAGTAGAAGGTTCTTGAGTTGAGGCCCACCTGAATAACTGAACTAGTCCCAGGCTATCCTACACTCCCCTAGCAAGGACCCTGTCTCAAAAAACAGGGAGGGGAGGGGAGGGGAGGGGAGGGGAGGGGAGGGGAGGGGAGGGGAGAGGAGAGGAGAGGAGAGGAGAGAAGAGGAGAGGAGAGGAGAGGAGAGGAGAGGAGAGGAGAGGAGAAATGTTTGTTCCAGCATTAGGAAGCCTGGATCCTGATCCTACAAACATCTATAATGATAGACATATGATCACAGAAACAGACTTCTAATGTCTAAGCAATGACAATAATTCACAAAGCTCCCTTCCATAAAATTAAAAGTAGCAACAGACAGCACTTTCTTAGGATCAGTGAGCATTTCCTTCCAAATGACTTGTTCTCCAGACCTCCTTACATGCCTCTATCCATTCCTGGAATAATCTCTTCCAAGATTGTTTTCCCAATCACTCAGGCAATACCTGTCCATTATTATAAACAGCACAGATTACAGCAGTTAATACTTCCCTCATGAAAGTCAATCACAAAGGCCACAAATTGTATACTTCCATTTTTGTGAAATCCTAAAAGTTCACAAATCAAAGTGGATCAATGTATGCAAAGGGTTGAACTCAGGCAGAGGGAATGGAATGTGATTGCTAATGAGCAGAGTGTGAAAAATGATGTCCCCAGCTGATTGTGATAATGACTGTATTACCTGATGACTATGCTAAACTACCCAATTGTAAGAAAGTCTTTAAATGTCACACCTAACATACCTGATTTCTGTCAAGCAGTTTACACTAAAACAGAGCCTAGGTATACGATGAATAAGCATATGAAAAACAATTAAAACTGCCTGGCATACAGAATTCACTGTACATTTAGTCTTCTCTTTGTTTTCCACTGTAGGGAGTGCTATAATTTTTTTCCCTCCAGAATCTAATTTCCAACACCAATCGACAAGTACCACCGCTGAGGATTAAATCTTAGTAGGAGGCAAAGTTTTCTTGTCTAGGAGGAAAAGGATACTACTTCATCACACATCAGGTACAATTCTCCAATACATGGTCTATTAACTCCAGCTAGTCTGGTAGAACTTTGAATCCTTCGTGCAGTGAGGAGTCAGCTTAGGACACACTCTTTCTGCAGCACATCCTTGATGGGGCTCCTGCTGTCACAGACCTCCCTTCTTTGTGCCTGCACTCAATATTTCTTTTCTTTTAGCAACTAGAATAATTGTGCTAATGTTACTGTATCCAAAAACATCTACAGTGGGACTAAGGTATATTTCTTTCAATTCTTTTCAGTCTTCCTATCAGTTTTAAAGCCCACCCTCCCCCCACCTTTTTTCCCCCCTCGAGACAGGGTTTCTCTGCATAGCCCTGGCTGTCCTAGAACTAGCTCTATAGACCAGGCTGGCCTCCAACATGGAGATCCATCACCTCTGCCTTCTGAGTGCTGGGATTAAAGGTGTTCATCACCACCTTCCAGCCCCATCTCTCTTTTTTAAAAGCTTAATCTGTTTTTCAAATAACTTCCCTTATGGAACTAGAACCTGAAACAAGATGAACAGGGTCATCCACACATACTGACAAGGGCAGTCAGGGAATACTTCCACTCCCACAACAAAAAACTACAACAGGAGACAAAAATTCGGCTTTAAATACAATTTTCCAAAAGCTATACAACAGATTACAATGCCTTTGAAAGGTGTTCTAAATACAAAAAAGTTTCAGCCATTATTAATTAATTGCTATCACCCTTATTATAAAGCAAAATTACAAAGACTTTTGAACAGTAAACATTCATGTCTTTATTACAACTTCGTGTTTTTTAGCTAATACACCCAAATATGCCGTCTACTCCAGAGATAGCAACCTAATTCTACTTCCCAATAACTGGCTTCATTTAACCTATACACTCATTATTTCAGGTCCAAACAGCAAGTTCTCTCAGTCTAGTTTTCCATTTTCGGAGAAACTTACTTTCCTAAATTCCATTATTCATTTTACTTTGTTTCATATAGTTTCTAACATAAAGGACTGATAGGGTCTCATGTGTCCCAGGCTAGCCTTAAACTCACTATGTAGCCAAGGACAACCTCCTGCTCCCCCAGTGCTGGGGTTCAGGTGTGCACCACCACATCAAACCCAGCAGTTCCACTTCACAAAAGATACTTCAAACTGCAGAAAAAGTCACTTTTAACATTTAACTATAGTATAAATTATCTTTTTAATTGAACTAAGGAAAATTAATCTGCAATTGTCAACACGCCCTTAGGTACAATATTTACTCATAGAATATTGAAATGGACCACACGTAGTTCTTTATCATTTAACTTGCATTGTAATTGATCACTATAACCTTCCTAAACATTCCATGTTTATACTGAATTTAGCAGTTCTAAAGATAATTAATTTTTTTGTTTGTTTGTTTTTGTTTTTCTTGACAGGGTTTCTCTGTGTAGCTTTGTGCTTTTCCTGGAACTCACAGAGATACACCTGGCTCTGCCTCCCGAGTGCTGGGATTAAAGGTGTGTGCCAACACTGCCTGGCTAAATAACTAACTTTTAAAGGATGGATGCTTAAGAACTTTCTTATCTGGATTAAAAATCTAACCACTTACTGAGTATAGTGTATTCCCACTAGGGACAGTCTCCAGGACTGCACACTGCTCCTCAAACTCTAGATGAGTGGTTCTCAACCTGGATGGGCCGTGACCCTTTGTGGTCAAATGATGCTTTCACAAGGGTCTCATATTAGATATCCTGCATGTCAGATATTTACAATTCAATTCATAACAGTAGAAGAATTAGTTATGAAGTAGCAATGAAATAATTTTATGGCTGGGGTCACCACATCATGAGGAACCGCAACATTAGGAAGGTTGAGAACCACCGCTCTAGGTCTACTCAATACCTCACAATCCTTATATCTTTAAAATGTATCATACTTAATTCTGTAGGGTTTCTGAAAGAGTAATAATTATCTCAAAAAAAAACCCCCCCCCCCAAAAAAAAACACTTAAAAAGGCTGATTTACACAACCCAGTCAGTATCTGTGGTTATTTGAATGAGAAGGGCCCCCAAAGGAGATGGGGCCTTGCTGGTGGAGGTGTGTCATTGGGGGAGGGCTTTAAGGCTTTACCACACCCACTCAATTAATGCATGCTTGCTCTCATCACTACACACACCTCTCTCCTTTACAACGCTGGGCTTTGTGTTTCTAGAAAAGCCCCCATAAGTGCTCAGTTCTGTAATTAATTCTATGTGAATCATTAGGAACATCACTTAAATTTTGAAAAAAATTTATTAAAATTCACTTAATTTATGAACGTAACAAAGTAATTGGTTTCTAAAAATGCTTACAAGACATGTTATATTTACTTAAAATAATTTCTAAAACTTAAATATGCAAGCATTTGTTTTCTACTTCAGACAAATACCAAACAAATAGTTTACATTTTCACAGTCTGAAATCAAGCCTAAATTGGAAGGTCCTTTGTATCCTAAGTGCCCTTCAGGATTGCTATCCCTCCTCTTGGTAACCATTTGTTCATACTGAACACTCAAGAAGTAGACCCCCTTTCCCAAGAACACTGTAGTTTCATGAAAGGCAATGCATAGTGCCGTGGCTTGTTAGACGGTGGCACTGAAATAAATTATCTTTTAAAAAAGAACAAAGGCACTTAGAAAGAAAATGATGGAATGTTCAGCATCAGAACACCTCAATACACTCAAGTACCATTAGGGTAGAAATGGTGAAGAAACACAACACACAAACTCATTGCTGCTTCTTTACTGGTTTCAAGGAACAAGTGTGAAAAAGCAAAGGCGCTGATTTTAAGGCAATGGATCAGAAATGATTTGGGACAAAAAACCCTGAAACAAACAAATGATTACAATGTCACAAAACGCCTTTTGAGAACATAGGGATGTCATCTGTCTTTTTTGTTCCAATGATCATGACAGGTCTTTTTTGTCTTATGAAAGGCACACATACAGCAACCAAACACAAAGTAATAGACATTATTATCTTATTCCAAAGACCAAATTTATAACATCACCTATCTTGCACTAGTTAATCCATGAATATTCTAAGGACTTGGTGAGTGAGTGTGCGCATATTTTAGTGTGGCTAGCATTTAAGTGGTTTGTTCTTGCTTTTTTATACATATGGCTATTACAGACAGGTAGTGTCATTAAAACCCTAACAAGTTCCAACAGAATTACAGAAAGCACTGAATGCTTTTATTAGCCAGAGGACTTCAGTTGCAGAAATACGCTTGAAGCTACATTTTAGCCATTCCACACTGCCTCCAGAACAACATTTTAACTATTTCACTCATTAGGGAGCTGGACAGAGGGTTTTAGCACAACTCTGAGATATTCCTCTCCTGATTAAAAAGTTTGCCTCTCAGAAACAGGATGAAATAGAGTATGACTCACAAGCCACACGCGCTCGCTGACTCGCTGGCTCCCTAGCTCCTGTCATGACATTCCAGAAGCTGTTTCACAGGGCATATTACAGAAGCACTGCAACTCTATCTTTCTGTTCTTTTCTCTTTCAGTTCTCATTTGATCAGCCAGTCTACAAGCTGCTATCATAATGTCGGAATATCTGTCTGACTTAAGGAAGTCCCTTTATTTTTCACTCCTCAAGGACATTTCTAGCTACAAAACAGCATTACAAATACAACTATTCCAATTCTACTGTTTTGGTTTTTTAGTATTTATTTAGTGCATGCTTTCAAGATAGGTTCAAGTGTCTTCACCCACCGAGCCATTTCTGTGTCTCCCAAATTTAAAGGTTCTTAAAATTAATTCCTGGGCAAAGGAGATGGCCCAGTGGGTAGAGGTTCTTGCTGCCAGGCTTAGTCACCTGTGTTTCATCCCCAGAGCCCACATGGTAAAAGGAGAAAACTAACTCTTCAAACTTGTCTTTTGATCTCTACACCCACACCCAAGAAAATAAATGTTAAAAAACAAAAAAACCACAGGCTAACTCCTGTATCATCCTTATCATTCAAGGTCACGATCTTGAAATCCTCATTTATCAATTTATAATCCTAATTCCAAACCCTAGCTGTACCGCCTTCTCTCCTCTTAAATAAGCAAAACCAATACTGCACCAGATACAGCAAGCAGGCCAAGGTCTGTCTGAGATAAGAAAATAAGCACAAAACATCATGTTCTTTTCCTTAAAAACTTTAATTCAAAAAAACAGGAGGGAGCTGACTGATGATTATAATTGCAACATACCATGTTCTCACTATGTGCCGAGCCCTGTGTAAGGAACCATTTTCAAGCATTATAAAAATAAATAAGGTAGAAAATTATTATTGCTAAACCATAAATAAGAAAAGTAAGACCTTCTGAACTGAAGAGTGCAAAGCATACAGATTCTTCTGTGGCAGGGTTTGAATTAAATTCCTTGCAAGCCATAAAGAAACAGTGCAACTGTGAAAGGGAAGGTATAGATAAGAGCAGCAGTCTTCAAACATCACCTTCCACTCCATCCCTACCACCAACAGCCAACTGCAAACTGTTCTCTACTATATATTACCCACCAGCAAAGCTGCTGTTGAGTAGGCTGCATAAGAATCATCCAGGAAACAGGGTGTGCTGGCTCACACCTGCAATCCCCGCTCTTGGGAGACTGAGATAGGAAGACTGCCCTGAGTTGAGCTACAAAGTGAGCTCCAGGCAGGCCAGAAGTTTAGTGAGGCTTGTGGTCTCAACAAACAAGAGAAGACTCATCTAGGAAGTCCATTGAAACAAACGCTCATTGACTCCACACACTGTGTACAGAGTTTTAAAAACCATACACCTAACTAACTAGGTGTGGTGGTGCCAGTCACCTTGGTGTTTGCTCAAGAGGTGGAGGAGACAACAGTGCAAGGCCACCCTGGGCTACACGGGACTCAGTATCAAAAAAGACACACCAAAGCAGAGGCATACTCCTAACTCCTGTTTCACATTCGTTCACTGCTAAGAACAGCAGCAGATCTTGCGATACAGATCAGAGTTGCTGCTGTACACCAAGCCTTGTTGCTTGACCTTACTCTCCTACATGCAGTCCTACTGCATTCCACTCAGTAAATGGACTAAACGTCCTGTTTTCGGCAACAATTACTCTTCTTGAGAATTTGGACTCCCTATCAAGTAGAGTTCTCTTACAATAAAGTTTTGCTGACATATAAAACCTAGTACAGTAGATGTTGGAAAATGACAGTTCGCATATAAAATCTAAACTTACATTATGTTATTGAACAGTCCAAAACTCACGAAGAAAGCAAGCAGTACAAGACAAGCAGCCATTCTTCCCATCAACAATGTGCACAAACAGCCTTCCTTCCTTCCCTTGGTAAAAGGCTCTCCTGTGCATCTACCCAGCTCCATGAAAGGATGGCTCAAATCTGACATTCATTACAGCTTGCTTGACTTCCTGACCACAATCACCACTTTCCTTAAAACCTGGAAAACACTATTACTATCTGAAAAGCACATATCTATCTAATGTTTGATAACTGCCAGTATCAGCTGGCTGTGGTGGCTCACAACAGTCAACCCAGCACTCAGGAAACCAAGGCAAGAGAATCACTGCAAGTTTAAGAGCAGACTGAGTTTCAGTGATTACCGCTACTCAGTGAGATTACTTCAAAAAACAAAAACTGAGAGAGAGCCCTGCCTTTATCTACCACCTTTAATTTTTAATGTTAGGTAGGATTAGGATTCATGAGGGCAGTCTGTATTAGATATTTTTACTATAATTCCAAGAGTGACTGGCCAACTGGGAAGTATAAAGTAAACCTCAACCATCCTCAAGTAACTATGGAATAAATTAATTCTTTCTCAAACCAAAACACTGAAACAATTAAAAACTGTCCATGGTTGACCCTTCGGGTTCCATGTTACTGTACTTCGGCAAGTGGCTTAACCTCCTGAAGCTTAAGTTTCTTGTCTACATAATGCAAACACACTGTTCAAGGAGAAGGGAAAGGGTGAGGAGCTGATACACAGCACTCACCACAGGCCTTGCACATGGCTCTTACTAACAGTAGCTACTTCCTGAGAAACTCCAGAGTCTTTTTTTAAGTAACAAGGAAATAGTGTAGAAATTCAAATATTCAGGGGAAAAATCTAAAGAAAGACAAAAAGATTTCACTAACTGAATCAAATTCATAGGGCTAGGATTATTTTTTACAATATCACTGTAAACAAGAGTTAAGTTGAATTAATTTTACTAACAGAAAGAATGATGTATATAGTTCTCTAAAAGGGGGGCTCAAAGAACCCCATAGGGTCAAATACAGAACTTAGTTCAAGCAGCTACTCCACAACCTACTAACTAAATGATATTAAAGGTAACATTCTCCCTTCTCACTTGTAAAAAGCAAAAAGAGCTATCATAAGTCAAATTAAAATAGAACCAATTAAAACCTTGGCCATTAGATTCACCAGTAGCCAACCTTCCCCTTCTGTTCTTAAGAATACAAATTCTGAACTGTGTTTAATGATAGCCCTGGAAAGGTCACTACACAGTGCATCCCAAAGTCAGTCTAGGCACCATGAACCAGGCAGGCAGTAAAGATGCTAGCAGGAAAGGAGTCTTAAGAACCTGTCTTCTCAAGAACAGTGTCTGTTACCTTAAACAACATACACAAGTAATCAAGAGTAAGAGTTTCAAAGAATCCTTGTTATCAAGATATTATGAATGTTCCTTTTATACTATTAACACATTATAAACAGAATACAGTCAAGAAAGACAAACTTCCTCTAAGCATGCTTTCACTCATCCATGGCTTCTCACTGCTCTCAAACTCACCTTTATAACTGCTAGGATTTGGCCACAGGATGAATTATAAAGACCCTACTTTTACCAAAACCAACAAAAATATTTGTGCTTACAGTTAGAAGACTGCTTAAAAAAAAAAGATTTGAGAAATTCTGTAATTTATTTAAATATATCCAAGATTGCAAAATAAGGCTGTATATTAACCTGTTATTTAATCAGTGGGTATAACCCACTAAAGCAATTTCTCAGTGAAAAACAAAATATATAAAGAGAAAAGTCCATAATGCAATGCTGGAGAAATGAGAAAAAAACAGACAAAAACGAAACTCACTTACGAAAACTTTATTTACCCAAGTATTACATCCTTTTAATGCTTTAAAATTGCGTTTCTCATCACTGCTCCCTCTGTCTGACTGGGGTCTGAAGCAGGACCTGGTGCATGTTGAGGCCCTCTACCCTAAGCTACACTCCAAAGTCCTACACTTTGTTTTAAAGCAACCAGATTTCTGAGCAGGAATTTTATTCTACAATACTTTGCCAATATAGACCAAAAAGTATGTTGACATGATATGGATATGAAGGAAGTATTTCTTTCTTAATTCTTTAGGTATATGAAAAATACTTCATGACCTGAACCTGGGTCATGATGATAAATCTTTGATGATGAATTATGCTGGAGGATTCCTAATTTAAAGTTCTGGAATTAAACTTCATATGTCCTAACTCTTACAGCTTGTAAGACCACCATCAAGATTAACAGACTATCACTTTTTGCCTAAATTCTTTAATGAAATGGGATGGGCAGCCTGCAAATGTTTCACTCACCCTATAAGAGTACCGATATCGACCTAAGGTGTGTGTAATGGCTAAAGTATGGGGGAGGGGAAACACAAGCTGAAGGAGTACCTTCGGCACTTCTGGGGGTTATTGAGACATAAAACTCCCTGTTGGTCATTCTTGAACATGCTATTTATCCTGGTCACTGAGAGAGGGGTTTCCTGATAAAACTCAAGGTATGATTTCTAAACTGCTACACTTAATACCCAACTTGGGAGGTGGGGGTAGGGTGATGCCACACAAAAATCCTTTTGAGAAGCAAAATAAATAGACCTCTAAACTGGGAAATTCAGACTGTGATCAAAGGTAAAAACACTGAATAGAGAAGATGACTTTAATCAGTTCAATCTGTATCATAAATCAATGTCCAGCTAACCAATCCTTGTAAGGTGAGAGAAGTGTACTATGAAATGATTTAGTAATTGAGATATTAGACAGAAATAGCCTACATAGAAGCTGCACTCCTCCTGGTCACTCAACATGTGTTTTTAATTCAAGGTTACCCTTTCAAAAAAAAAAGTCACTTAGGGACAGCTAAGTTCAATGAGCTACCCAATACTACTCATTCAAAAATAACCAAAACTGCATTTTAAAAGAAATGCATAAAAAGAAACATCCTACTTAAGTTGTCTCAGCATTATTAATAAGGTGGTCAATGACTACACGATTTCCTAACAATAACAATCATTTCCAAAGCATGAAGTATTACATAGCAGTATCTGTAACTTCAATACAAGGCACTTGAAAAGTCCTATTCACTCTGGTCAGTTCTAATTTTAAAAATGCCCCTAACATCCATCTATTCACCAATTAAAACTATATGAAAGGATAAACTTAAATATACATATAGAAACACTTCAGGAGAACGAGACTGAAGTGAAAGAAAATCTAACTTTAATGGGATGTCAACTAAGAAATACACAGAAATTCCAAGACTAAGCTAGTGTTTTCCAAGAAAAAAATTAAGATATCCGTTGTTTCCGGCTGCCTGGACGGTGGGTTAGAAATGAAGACAGGAGACGTAAGATTGGAGGAATTTACACAGACTAACTAGTGTGGGGGGAGGCATCTTTTAAATTACTGTGGGACAGTGAGTAGGAGGGAAAAGGCTAGCACCTGTCCTCAAAACCACGGATGTGTCTGAGGGTTAGACTGCATGCAGCACAGGCGTCTTCCTCCACAAAGTATTTCAACCTAGAGCACCAAAAATGAAGTCTTCTCTCTAAGGCACTGCACAGAGGCAAGCTGTAACTCTCTAAAAGCTTCATGAACACAAAACCACCCCTTTACAGTCGTTTTAGTCAACCCACCACTATCAGAAACGATTACTCTAAATCAATGTATACACTCCTTCACACCTCTATGCCTCCTTTCGGCATTCAAGATGCTGTCACAAAACGACCGTAAACGTTCAGTTTAGTTTCCAGGGTGCGTCCCTGCTCCTCCCTCTCGGCCTCCC
This sequence comes from Onychomys torridus, assembly GCF_903995425.1. NCBI lineage: Eukaryota > Metazoa > Chordata > Mammalia > Rodentia > Cricetidae > Onychomys > Onychomys torridus. Next base: position 71,676,529 of record NC_050453.1, read on the forward strand.
TCCCTGGGCACGAGAACATTTTTTTTTTTTTTTTTAATTCAAGCACACTGAGACCTAGCACTCAGAACCCACTCTTTCTGCAACCTGCTTAATTTTGAAAGTTCTAATAAGAAGTGCTAACGTTGGAGACGAAAAACTACCTTATAAGGCTATAAAAGACGGAAAGCAGGAAGCGGCTTTGACAAAACTGAGGAAGTTGCAGCGCGCTTGCTCACTAAGGGACTTTTTTTGAGGCAAGAGCAATAAGCCCATGAGATCCTCCTGGCTGGAACTGAAATGTGACTCGGTCCACTGGGTAGTGGGAGCTGGCGGAGACGCGGTGTCGGGCGGAAACCAGGCGGCGCGCGGGGGGTCCTCTGCCCGAGCCCCCGCTCCTGCTTCCCATGTTCCCAGCCTGGCTCCGGCTCCTCCCCACCCACACGCCCTGGAGACTGAGGGGTGTCACAACGGTCTTGCAAACCCTGCGAGGGGCGCTTCTCCTTTTTTGCCTCGACCCTATGTCTGGCGGCCGCCTGTGAGTCCCCACGATCCCGGGCAGGCGAGGGAGAGACGGGGAAAGGAACGCCAGGTGGGCCGGGCGGCCTCCTCGGGAGGGAAGGGCCTCACGGGATCTCCGTCCCAGGAGGCTCCCGGCACCACCCCGCGCCAGGCTGGCCGGCTCACCCCCATTCATCCATCGCCCTCCTCCGGCTGTTCCCAGCCTCAGTTTCCCCCACCCAGAGGACCCGCCGTACCCCGTGCCACAGTCCACCACACAGGCCGGCAGCCGTCCCGCCATCTTCCTCCTCGCCCGCCGCCGCCGCCGCCGCCGCCGCCGTCCGTTCCGTGCTGCTAGAGGCCGGGGATGGAGAAGGGAGCTAGCTGACCATGCACTGGCCTGGGCCGCCCTCGGTCCTGAGGGAGGAAGGGAGGGAGCTGTGGGAAGCCCGAGCAGTAGCGAGTGAGCAGCAGGCTAGTACTTCCGCAAGCCCGGCAGGCTGGCCGGCCGGCAGGCTGTCCCCGCCCTGCCCCGCCGCGGCCTCCTCCTCCACCCCTCGGCTCTCTCGGCCCTCCTCCTCCTCCTCACTCCCGCCCCCACCCTACAACTTCTAACCCTCACACTGCCTTTCCGCGGGTAGCCAAGATGGCCGCCGCTGCCGACGCCCCGGCCAGGCCAGGCCCCAGGCCGCGATCGCTCCGACTTCCGGTTCCGGGTGGGAGGGGCGAGGGCGCGTGCGCTGTAGTGTGCAGCCGGGCGGCCTCGGCTCCTTTCCGGACCTCCAAACGCTCCACTTCGGGTTTTCAGGCGGCTAGACATCCAGAAGCGAAGCGCAGCTAGAAGTGGTTTTTTTGGTTTTTTTTTTTCCTGAAGCGGCAGCACTTGCGCGGCACCGCTGCTCCGGTTCCGACTTGCGAAAATTCCACTTCGCATTTTCCGTCCGGTGACAGCCCAGAAGTCAGGCTGAGCTTCCTTCCCAGTTCTGAAGCTGCCTTTTGGTGATGGTGGGTGTGTGCGTGTGTGTGTTCCTTCTCCGCTAGCTGGAGGAATGAGCAGAAGCGCTTCTCTGCTGCGGGGGAGAGGGGCTGATTGGAAACGTGTTCAGCAGCGTGCCCCCTTTATCGCTGTAGCACATCTTGATGAGCAGTCAGGAAAGGGATGAACAAAGGTTTGTGTCCTGAGATTTATGTCAATTATTTTATTTACATTGTAGGTTTCAAGCTCCCCAAGATGGTGGGCCCGTGCTTTTAAGGAAGGCAGGCGTCCAAAAGGTTAGATTATGTTCTATGTTGCACCTGTTCACCGAAAAAACATAAACAAGAAAAAACAATACTTTGGGGGGGGGCGAATGGGGGTTCCAGTGAGTGTCTTCAAGAAAGGCAAGCATTGGACCAGTGAGATGGCTAAGCGGGTAAAGGCTCTTGCGGCTAACCTGAGTTTGATCCCTGGGGAGCCACATGGTTGAAGGAATAAGTAGACCCCAGATTGTTGTTCTTTGATTTTTGATTTTGCACATTCCCCGCCTTCCCCACCCCCAGTAAATGTAAAATAATAAAGCTAAAAACGCAAGCTTCCCAGAGGTTATGTTCTACATAGCCTGCACAAGTGGCCTTTATTTGGGTTTTGGGGTGATGATAGACTTCCTACAAGAGTAGTAAGATTCTCTTGGGCCTTTGAGAAAGGCCAGCGTCCCAGAGGTTGTGTTCTACATAATAAACTATACAAGTGGCCTGTATTTGGAGTATTGATGGACTTCCTTGTGTAGAGCTGTTAGCATGATACCAGCTTTTTGTGGTGGAAAGAAAAAGACAAAATGTGTGTTTTTTACATTACAGACTTAAAAAGCAATATTTTTAAAACTTGAAAGCATCACAGTAACATAGAAAGCCTAAAGTACGCTGCTGGGTCACATCTCCAGGGATTCTGCAAAGACAATGTGCACTAGAGACTTGACTTTCTCATAAGCAGGAACCCAGAAAGTTAATAGCTTACCTTCCCAACAGGCTTATCTTTTATTTATTAACAATTCTATACATGTAAACAATGTACCTTATTTCTTTTACTTATTTAATTTTTATAACCATTTCTTTATTAATTATTTGGGAATTTCACATCATGCCCCCCAATTCCACTCATTTCCCAGTCCCTCCATATCTGTCCTTCACCCTTGCAGTATCCCCCCAACAAAAGAAAAGTTAAAAAAAAAAATGTAAACCAAACAACCAACCACAAAACTCCCACTTCGCTCCTTTGTCTTTCCCAGCTCCCCAGTCCCTCTTCCTGGTACTGGGAATGTCACACAGTGGCCTACCAGCCATACTTGCAAATGTCCATTACAATGAGTCATTAATCAATGTATCACATTTACCCTGAACCCTCTCTCCAGTTCCTCTAGCATGTTCCCCTTCCTCTCTTCGTGTTCTCTCTCCTTTTCTTCCTCTTCCACTTATTTTTGTAAGCCATTGAATCGAATCGGCTTGGCCTGTTGGAATGCTGGCTGACCTTGGCTTGAGCTTCAGGTAACTAGAACTGCAGTCAGGACTGTCCAGAATACAGCATGTCACCACACCCCTCCTCATCTTCTGGCTCTTACGTGCTTTCCACCCCCTCTTCCATGATACTCCCTGAGCTCTGTGGAGTGGGAAGGGTTGATAGAGATGTACCATATTAAGACACTCAGTATAGTCACATATTCACAGCATTTTATGAGTGTCTGCTTTATCTGCTGACCACTGCAGAGAGCAACTTCTCCAGCCAAGGGCAGCGCTCATCTATGTGTAGAAATATCGTTATTTAGAAGGTAGTATCACAACAGTTCCGTTTAGCAAGGCAACAGTAGATTTCCTGCTAGGGCCTGTGACTTCCTGAGCCATAGGCTTTCAGACAGGTTTACCATACCAGGCATAAATTCCCTTCTCTGGAGTAGGCCTGAAATCTACTCCAAAAGTGGTTGATTACCCCTATAACCTCTGAGCCATCACTGCACCGGTGGGCATATTTTGAACAGGCTAATCTTTTATGAACCACCGTAGGTTTGATTATATGAGACTATAATAAAATATATTAAGAAAAGATGTCTTACTCAATACAGAATATTATGTTATCAGGTGTTAAGCTGACCTGAGGGGTAAAACATTGTTTCTCTTTTACTGTTATTAGTCATTTGACAGGAAGTATTTCTCGCCTGCTTTGTATGGCAGAGACTGGACTGACCCTGAATATAGTGGGGTGCAGGATAGATAAGAGCTGTGCTCTCAGAGTTCTACACATAAGAAGAGAAGCAGATCGTATTAAGTGCTGTAGAAAAGTGCTGAGGACTGTGAGAAACAGAGATGAAGAGCTGGAGGACAGCTGAGCAGGAGCAACTGAACAAGGTTCTTAGCTGAGCCACAGAGAGTAAGGAACAGAGGAAGAGAGGGAGGCCCCAGGAAGAGAAGGTGTAAGTGTTTAGGTCCCGGCCAGCCGGCCTGAGATGGTATTGGGGGAGGGGAGTCTGACTTCTTCGCCAAGCAGGAAGAAGAGTTCAGTGGTTAAAATGAAGACAACCAAAGAGGATGTGATGAAAAGTGAAGCATGAGAAACAGCATGGGTGCAGGAGTTCGTACAGCCCACTCAGCATACTCAAGCTTAGCCCAAAACAAGGTGGAAAATATCAGGAATTAGGGAAAAAATTAAGGACTGTGAGAATTGAACTTTCTGGAAAGAGGGGCGTTGTACATGGAACCTTCTGGAAGGCTTGTTAACTAATTAAACTTTACTGACTGTGAGAGGCTGGAATGTCATGGGTCCAGAGCCTAATTACAATGAGCTTGGGGCTATCTTTGCCCCCTCTATAGCCATTCCATTGCCCATGCCTATGTCTGGCCTAACATGTTTGTGACTAACAGGTGAAACCTTTCGGAATATATTAGCTTAATAGGTCTCTGATTTCCATCCATCAGAAAGTTCTGGGTGTCAGTCAGCTATCTGAGGCCTAGCAGTGATTTTTTTTTCCACTTTGCTGTAAGGCACATCTCTGATGTTTCCACTAATATATTAAAAACACCTTAATGTATGGCTTATTCTGTTCTGTAAATGAAAAAGCTTCATGAAACTGTTACTACATTGGAACACATTGACAGTAAACCGAGGGCTGTGTTCCTGGGCCATAGTCACTCATTTGGCTCCAGTAGAAACTCTCTTTTATCCCTTCTGAGGTGAGAGTTGTATTTTTCTAATTGACATCTGTTTTGTTGAGACTTGGTGCAGTAGAATCCAGAGGGGATAGATACAGTGTGTTCTGGAATTCCCAGGTAGAAAGTGGTGAGGGACCTGCCTTAGTTAGGGTTTCTAATGCTGCAATGAAACATCAAGGCCAAAAAGCAAGTTGGGGAAGAAAGGGTTTATTTGGCTTACACTTCTACATTGCTGTTCACCACAGAAGGAAGTCAGGACAGGAACTCAAAAGGGGCAGGATCCTGGAGGCAGGAGCTGATGCATGGAGGGGTGCTGCTTACTGGCTTGTTCCTCCTGACTTGCTCAGTCCGCATTTTTATAGAACCCAGGACCACCAGCCCAGGGATGGCACCACCCATAATGGGTTGGGCTCTCCCCCATTGATCACAAAATGAGAAGATGTCTTCCAGCTGGATCTCATGGAGCCATTTCCTCAACTGAGGCTCCTTCTTCTCTGATGACTCTAGCTGTGTCAAGTTGAGACACAAAGCCAGCCAGCACAGGGCCTGATATGTACAGAAGGGCAGCAGGGTCCGTTAATATGGAGCATAGTCACAGCTCCTCATACTAAGGGAAGGTTTCTGAGAAGTTGCCTTCCCAGCAGTCAAGCACGAGTGGTTCTTCTTTCAGATGCATGGTTCCTGATTTCCCCCGTACATTTTAGAAGGTGCTAAACCCTTTTCCCATGACCTCTTCTCGTCAACTTCTTGGGGTTATGTGGGAGGAGATGTGCTAAGAGACCACCCCAGACAGAAGGTCAAGCAGTGACTGGACACAAGCAGATGGATAGATTGCTTTTAGCAGTTAAAGGTAGTTAAGTCACACGTGAAAGACTCTACCACAGTGCTCCTAAGTATGGCTTAAAGGAACCTTGGAAATGTTACCAAGAGGAGCTCAGACTGGCAGTCCCCAAGAAAACTACCCAACACCCTGGCCTTGGGCAGTTGTGAGGAGGTAGTTACAGCAAAGGCCAGAAGCTTTGTGTGTGTGTGTGAGTGAGAGATGGAGCCTCCTGTGGGCCACGCTGTGTAGCAAAGGGTCACCTTGAATCTGTGATCCTCTTTGCCGCCACTTCACTAGTGCCGCGATTACCTGTGTGTGCCACGGTTACCTGTGTGTGCCACAATTACCTGTGTGTGCCTCCGTGCCCCATTTATGTTGTGGTGAGGATTAATCCCAGGTTTCATGCCTGCTCAACAAGCACTCTGCCAACTGGGCTACATCCCAACTCAAGGATCAGAAACTTCCAGTTCCGGTCTGGTTTTCGATGGGTGATGTGGGCCACCAGGATGATGTGGGGACACATAGGCGCCCACACCCAACAGACGGCAGTAACTACCCGTTGCTACGTGGGAATGCAGGCCTGATGTTGCCAGAGAATTCTTCCCAAGAGAAGTTTGAAATCTGTGATTCTTTGTTAAGTGCTATTATTTGAATATATCCTCCAAAATAGAGACATTGGAAATTAATGCCCCCACCACAATGGAGTGATGTGGGGAGGCAGAAGCATTAAGACGAGATTATGCTTTGAGGGCTCTGCCCTTGGGAATGATTAATACTATTGTCTTAGAGTGGGTTTCTGCATTTTGTTTGTTTGTTTGTTTTATTTTTTGAGACAGGGTTTCTCTGTGTAGCTTTGCGCCTTTCCTGGATCTCACTCTGTAGACCAGGCTGGCCTCGAACTCACGAAGATTCCCCTGCCTTTGCCTCCTGAGTGCTAGGATTAAAGGAATGTGGCACCACCACCCGGCTGCTTTCTGCATTTCTTAAATCATTTATCTATTCATTCATTTTTATTTATTTTATATGTGTATGTATGTATATATGAATGTATGTGCACCACATGAGGTACCAACAGAGGCCAGAAAAGGTTGTCAGTTTCCGTGGAATTGCAGTTACAGGCAGTTGTGAGCCACCTGATATGAGTGCTGGAAACTGAATTTTGGTCCCCCGCAAGAGCAGAAAGGGCTTTTAACCAGGGCCATCTTTCCAGCCTTTCTTTTCTGTGCCATACAGAAACAACAGGCTGAGTGAGTGAGGTTCTGGGTATGGCCATGGCAATGAAACTCACCTTATTCCTAGCTTCATTGTATGTGTGTTGCTCCTTCCTCATTCCTTTATCTCCCTTAGCTAGAGTTCTGAGACCTAAACCTTGAGGGACAAAGCAGATAAATAATTTTCTGCTCTTCAAAATGATTTATCCCTTTGGTGGTTTGAAAGAAAATGGCCCCCAAAGGGAGTGGCATTATTAGGAGGTGTGGCTTTGTTGGAGGAAGTGTGTCACTGTGGAGGCTTTGAAGTCTCGTATATGCTCAAGCCATGCCTAGGAAAACAGTTCATTGCCTTTAGATCAAGATGTAGAATTCTCCAGCACCATGTCTGCCTGCACGCTGCCATACTCTCATCCACTATGCTCCCAGCCTTGATGATAATCGCTAAACCTCTGAAACTGTGAGCTACCACCTTAATTACATGTTTTCCTTTATAAGAGTTGTCATGGTCATGGTGTCTCTTCACAGCAATACAAACCTTAACTAAGACACCTAGTATTCTGTTATAGCTTCAGGAAAGAAAAAAAAAGATCAATACACTGTTTTAGTTTTCTTTCTGTTGCTGAGATAAAAACACTCCAACAGGCTGGGCGGTGGTGGCACATACCTTTACTCCCAGCACTCAGGAGGCAGAGACAGGCGATCTCTGTGAGTTCAAGGCCAGCCTGGGCTACAGAGTGAGTTCCAGGAAAGGCACAAAGCTACACAGAGAAACCCTGTCTTGAAAAACCAAAACCAAAAACTAACAAAAACAAAACAAAACAAACAAACAAACAACAAAAAAAAAACCACTCCAACAGAAAGCAAGTTGAAGGGGAAAGGGTTTTTTGACTTACACTTCCAGGTCACAACCATCACTGAGGGTAGTCAGGGCAGGAATTCAAGGCAGAGACTTGGAAGCAGGAACCATGGAGCAAGTTTGCTGCTTGCTCCCTGGCTCAAGCTTAGCTACCTTTCATGGCCTAGGGATGGTGCTTCCCACAGTGGGCTGGTCCCACCTCATAAATGAACTATCTAGACACTACATCAAGACATGCCCGAGACAGCAAGGCTTTCCTTTTTGGAGACTCTAGGCTGTGTCAAATGGCAGTTAAAGCTAACTAGGACAGATAGTAAAGAAACCTTCCCTGAGGCCTTATAGCTGACATGTTGCTGCCGTTTGTACTTCCCACTTCAGAGGCTTCTGTGGTGTAGTTGTATGTGGCCTTCAGCACGGGGACGGTAGGGGCCGGGGGGGGGGGGGGGGGGGGGGGGGGGGGGGGGCAGGGCGCAGTGGGTGCTCAGTAGGCAGAGGCACTTGGCGACAGACAACTCTGACCACCCAAGTTCGATCCCTGGAGCCCACATAGTAGAAGGAGCTAACTGACTTCCATAAAATGTTGTCTGACTTCTACATACATGCTGTGACATACACACACTCAGAGAGGGAGAGAGGGGCAAGAGAGAGAGAGAGAGAGAGAGAGAGAGAGAGAGAGAGAGAGAGAGAGAGAGAGAGAGAATGTAAAAAAAATTTCAAAGACATGAGGAAACCTCTAACGTTCTGTTTCACCTAGGCAAGCTTGTCCTGTGCCTGCACAGGCAGTGGCTGTTGAAGACATTTGGAAGTTTCCAGCACTTGTTGGAGATGTTATTTATGCTTGTTCTTCATTCTCTGTCTACCCAAACAGTTTGTTGCTTATGATCTCCTCGGCTTCCTGTTTGCTGCTCACAAAGTTGGTCAGGCTCCCTCAGCTTTGCAGAGAACTTCAGAGGCACTTCCTGTCAAACCACTTCTGACCACCCTGTTTACATATGCTCCCCTTCTGCCCACGCTTCTGCCCAAATATAGAGGCCGAGGATGTCAGTCAACAGACCGTGCAGAGATGACCGGCTTGAAGTGAAAGGAAAACCAAGGGGGCCTAATGGGGTGTACTTGGTAGCTGGGTTCATTGCTCACTTAAGACACCCCAATTTCCTGTCAGCTCAAATCAACCAAATGCTTAGCTCTTAGCAATTTCCAAGTCTGGCTGCCCATATTTCAAGGATCTACGGTTCTTGCGCCCTCTCATACATTCCCTCTGATTTAAGTTAGCTGCAGCTGGTTCCCACAATTTGCACCAATGTAAGAGTTCTAAGTGATAGGGAAGTCCAATGGAAAGATTTGATTTCATAGACAGCTGAATTTCACTGACTAGAGACAGTTATTAAAGATTACAAGGAAGACAATGTGTGTGTATGTACATGTTCCTCTGTGTGTGCAGGTCTGTGTGCAGGTGTGTGTGTGTGTGTGTGTGTGTGTGTGTGTGTGTGTGTGTGTGAAGACCAGAGGTTGACACTGGATGTTGTCTCCTATCCCCTCATTTCTTGAGGCAGTATCTCACTGAGCACCGATCTCACTAACTCTGTTACACGATCGGCCAGTGAGCTCCAAGGATCCCCCTGTTTCTACTTCCTCACTGTTGGGATTAAAGAATTATAGGTGTGAGCCACTACACTCAATCTTATTGTGGATCCTGGGAATCCCAGCTCAGATTATCATGCTCACGAAACCAGCTGTTTACTGATGGAGCCCTCTCCCTAGCTCAGGAAAAAGATATTTAAAAGGAAAGATATCCAAGGCCATGGGAAAGTGGACATATTAAATCCTGTAGTAAGCACTCACATTTTCCTGAGGAATTCCCTACACCATCCGTTAACACTTAGACTTGGGCATGAGGGGGCCTGAAAGATGAGTTAGCAGTTAAAAGAAGTGACTATTCCTCAGAGGACCCACGTTGGAGTCTCAGCACCCACATGGTGACTTGCAATGGTATGTGGCTCCAGTTTTAGGAGATCTGACCTCCTCTGGCTTCTGTGGACACCATGCATGCATGGGCTGTTATTTATTAAGTGGCGCTGTTTACTATACAAGAAAAGCCATGAGGCAAAACAAAACCCACTATAAGAGTTTATTAAGGGCACACCTTTAATCCCAACATGTGGGAGGCAGAGGCAGGCAGATCTATGTGAGTCTGAGGCCAGCCTGGCCAAGAGTGAGTTCCAGGAAAAGCGCCAAAGCTACACAGAGAAACTCTGTCTTGAAACAAACAAACAAACAAAGAGTTTATTAAGGGAAGGAATAGAAAGAGTGTGCATAGGCCTATGGAATGACCTGCAGGAAGAGAGAGAAGGAATAGGTGGAACCCGCGTTATAGGTTCCCACCCCACCCCTGGCCCCACACATGCGCATATGGGCTTACATAGCTATGCCACACATGTGGATAGATTATGTAATCATGCTGTGCGTAGATTTTGTGATCCACAGCCCACAGATTTCATAGGATGTGAGGCCCTAGGATGACTAAGCATCTTTCCTGGCTACTGGACAGTGCGCAGTCGTGTAGCTGGGGGAGTGGCTAGGAACTCGAACATGGCTGCACAGCACTCAGGCAGGCAAAACACTCATATACTAAACAAAAATAAAGTTCAAAAAGTTATTGACTAAAACAAATTCTTAGAATTTGGGCTGGAGACATGTATATATGCAACATGGACTGCATGAGACATGGTCTTAAGACTTAATACTCACATGTATTAGATTTAGAAATTCCACTTTGGTGAATCTTGAAGAAATGGAAATCCTAATGAAAGGTGTGAAGGGTTGGCGAAGTGCTTGCCATTCGTTAACGCACAGGGATGAGGTACTGAGATTGATACCTAGGCTTCTTTGGTGCTTCGATTTCGTTCAGGTGCCATTGAACCCAGAAGAAACACCACTTGCCTTAGTTAGCATTAAGTCAACACAGTCTAGAGTCAGAAAAAAGCCTTGACTGAAAAATTCTAAAGATCAGATTATCCTGTAGGGAGATTATCTTGGTTATGAACTGATGCAGGGGGTCAAGCCCACTGTTGGTGGTACTATTCCATAGGCAAACAGCCATGGGCTGTATAAGACATTAATTAACTAAGCCTAAGTCTCTGCAAGCAAGCAAGCAGTGCACCTCCGGACTTCTTGCAAGCCTGCCTTTGGGTTCATGCCTTGAGTTCCAACCCTGGCTTCCCTCAGTGATGAACTCTGACCTGGAAGTGTAAACTGAAACAAACCTTTTCCTTTCCTATGTTGTTTTTGGTCAGTGTTTTATGACAACAGAAAGGAAACCAGGACACTGCCTTTTGCAAACCTCCCTACAGCTGGGCATGGCCATTAAGCTATGGCCAATGAGATGTAAGTAAAACCACTTGGGTGGGACTTAGAAAAAAAGTCTACAAAGCAGCCTGAGTTGCTTGGGAGAAAAGTCAGCTTGCTTTAGACCCTTCCTGTTTGGAGATAGATAAGGGGAAAAGCCATCGGGGTGGTAAACTAACTGTACTGGCTAGTTTTATGTCAACTTGGCATAAGCTAGAATCATCAGAGACAAGGCATGGGGTGGGGGAGGGTCCTCAATTGAGAAAATGCCTTAAGACCCAGCTGTAGCCAGGCGGTGGTGGTGCATGCTTTTAATCCCAGCACTCTGGAGGCAGAGCCAGGCGAATCTCTGTGAGTTCGAGGCTAGCCTGGTCTACAGAGTGAGTTCCAGGGAAGGCACAAAGCTACACAGAGAAACTCTGTCTCGAAACAACAACAACAACAACAAGACCCAGCTATAGACAAGCCTGTAGAACAGTTCCTCAACTGATGATTTATGGAGGAGGACCCAGCCCATTATGGGTGGTGCCATCCATAGGCTGGTGGTCCTGGGTTCTATAAGAAAGCAGTCTGAGCAAGCTACAAAGAACAAGCCAGTAAGCAGCACCCCTCCATGGCCTCTGCATCAGCTCCTGCCCCTAGGTTCCAGCCCTGCTTGAGTTCCTGCCTCGCTGACTTTAATGATGAAATATGGTACTGGTAACAAATAAACTCTTTCCTCCCCAAGTAGCTTTTGGTTATGGTGTTTCATCACAGCAATAGTAACCTTGATTTAGACATTGACCTTGGGACTGGAAAGCAGTCCTAAGAAAGGTAATTAGAAAGAATGCAGGTCCATCATGACCAGGGAATTAGGCATTATTAGCCCTGAATCAACCACCTCCAAATTTCCATAGGAAAAAATAAACCTTTAGTATTTAAACCACTGTGATATGAAATTTGGGTTACAGGCAACTGAATCTGATTGACAATACTACAATAAAGATAATGCGGAAAAAACCCACTAAGCTGCCAAAGAACATTAGATATAAGCCCAAGTGTTCATAAGTGATAGATATTGAAAGATGGATTTGTGAAAGTATACATAATGGGAATACAGGAGCCATGGTGAATTGGCACTTAATCCCAAACTCTATAATTTCCAACTTTTTTTGTTGTTGTTCATTTGTTTTTTAGTTGTTGTTGTTGTAATTTTTTTTTTAATACAGAGAAGCATAGAGCCCAAGGCTGCCTGTGAGCTTGATAGATATTATGATTAAGTTTGGCCTTGAGCACCTGGTACCTCCTGCCTCTACTACCTAAGTATTGGGATTGCCTATCTGTGCCACTCACCTGGCCAGAGACTGGATTTTCAGGAATTTAGACTTGAAGTACTCTGATCTTGCCATGTTTCTCATTAGAGCATGTAGCATTTGAGATTGTTCCTTTGGGCACAGTTGAAGTAAAAAGCCCCTACAACAGCAGGGCGGTGGTGGCGCATGCCTTTAATCCCAGCACTGGGGAGGCAGAGCCAGGAGGATCTCTGTGAGTTCGAGGCCAGCCTGGTCTACAGAGTGAAAGCCAGGACAGGCACAAAGCCCCTACAACACTGACAATTCTATCACTATGTAGCCACTTAAGATTAAGATACTTCAAGATTTTTGTGTTAAAATACCCTAGTATTCAGCAAGTAAAATATTTTCCAAACGGTACCTACAATGTTTATGAACTTGTATTTTCAGTCTGAGCTAATATTTGGCCAAATGCACAAAGAGGGGCAGGGGATAGGGAATGGAGGAAGGAACAGTGGGATCTGTATATTGCTGTGTTTACATAGGGTATTAGCATACAAATGAGAGAGATTTCACACCAAGAATCAGAAACATAGAGGGTTAGGATTAGAGGAAGAAATTATTCAATTTTTCATTATAACTCTGTATTATGTCATGTTAAAATCAGTATGTGTTCATTTTGTGACAGTCTAATTGGGGATTGATTGATGAAACATTGATAAAAAGTTATACAAGTTGAAAGCCCATGAAAATTCTATTATATAAACATAGGATGCATTTGGAATAATTGTGTTAGGCCAGTTTGATTTGTTTTAGATGAGGGTCATTAATATATTTTTAATTTTTAAAAATAATCTTGGTCATTCTTTTAGATTTAGTTCCATTTCTGACTATGTGTATGAGTGTGTTGTCTGGGTTTTTGCATGTGAGCCCAGTCCCTGTAGAAGCCAGAAAAGGGTATCAGATCCCCTGGAGCTGGAGGTTGTGAGCTGCCCAACTCTGGTCCTGGGAACTGAATTTGAGTCCTTTACAAGAGTAACAAGGACTCCTAACTGCTGAGCCATCTCTCCAGCCCCAGGCTATTACTATTAATAAATATTAGTATTGAGTAGAAAGTACCAATTTGAAAGGAAAAATGCAAATAGTAAGTTGCATTTTTTAGCTTTAGGTGAGTTGAATGTCATGAATAAATATGGCAATCGACAATTGCTAGGCAAAAATGCTGTAGAATACCTTCACTATTTTTTTAAATAAAAAGAGGGGCTGGAGAGATGGCTCGCTGGTTAAAAGTGCTTGCTGTTACTGCAGAGGACCTGGGTTCAGTTCAGTACTGACAGTAGGTAGCTCATAACGACCTGTAACTACAACTCCAGGGAATCTGACACCTTCTGGCCTCCACAGGCACCTGTATGCATGTGCACAGATACACACATACACACACAATGGAAACTACTTCTTTTAAATAAAGAAGGACAGCATTAGTTTGTTGTGACCACACTGCGACCTAATTTTCTGACTTACTGAAAATTAAAGCCATGGTCCCTTGCAGCAGAGGGGGGTCTCCAAATAAGGCACCCCAACAATTTCATTCCAGATAACATTTTCTGCCATTCTTACCAAAACTACTTCTAAACTGCTTGTAAAGTGGGTCAGCTTTTTACATCATTTTAATTGCTTCCCTCCGACCCCTACTTCTGTCTTGGGTTGTTATCTTCACAAGACACAAGTAAAAAACTCAGGCAGGCTGAAGATGAAGCTCAGTGGTAAAGGCCTTTCTGAGCACGCCCAGGGACTGGGGTTTCATCACACACTATAAATAGAAGAAGTTCCAGCTTGAGGTGAGTATGATCAAAGTACTCTTCATACTTGTATGAGAGTGTCACCATGCAAGCCTTTGGGGTGTACAGCCAGTGTGCACTGAGTCCCGTGGATTCAGAGATGGAAAATATGACACTCTGGCTTCTCATCTTAGTTCTCGTCTGACAAGACAGAACTGGATATGAGTGCCTCTTTTTTTCCTGGCACATCTATTTTCATCTTTTGGTAATCTGACATCTTCGAGCAGTCCCAACATTTCAGGCACAAGTCTCCCAATTAGAGATGAAGCTAATCATAGTAATATGATGAATTTAATTATCGTCTGTGGTTTATCCAAAGTAAAGTTCATCAAACTTTCTACTTTCTTTTTCTTTTGCCCATCCCAATCTCTGATGCAGTCTGCACCATTATAGCATTTATAGTCAAGGAATGAAAATCCTTTTATGTTAGTCAATTTCTCTATCAGTGTATCAGTTTGGGTATTCTAAAATATTCCACAGAATCATAGTTTTGTAGAAAAGCAAATATATATGAAAATGAGGAAACCAGGTATGAGGAGGGTAAGTGGCTTAAGATCGTGAAACCAATGAGTGAAATTCTTTGACTTAACTCTAACTCTGGAGCTCCACAGCAGCAAATGCCACACTGGAACTCCCTACCCTGCTTCTGAAAAACACCAAACTCAATGGTTATCTAAAATCTGGTGTACTGTCTTAGTGGACAAGACACATTGAATAGTAAATGAGAAAGAACAGTCTTACAACAGCGTAAGAATCACAAGGAAGGCTGAGGACGTGGCTCAGTGGACAAAGCCCTTGCTGTGCAAAAATGAGGACCTGAGTTTGGATCCCTAAAACCCAAGTAAAACCCAGGCAAGCATGACAGCTACCTGTCATCCCAGCACTTGGGAAGCAGAGATGGGGTCCAAGCAAGCTAGTTAGCTCAACAAGCTATGTTCAGTTCAGAGACTGGGCCTAATCAGAGAATGATCAAGAATGACGCTCAACAGCCTCATTAATACCACCCACATGAATATGCAGAACTGAATTTTTAAAAATGAATAAGAAGGAACGCTTTTCTTTTGAGGATGTAGAGCTCAAGTAAGTGTAAATTTCAGTAGAAATACAGCATTGATGCCTGGCGGTGGTGGCGCACACCTTTAATCCCAGCACTCAGGAGGCAGAGCCAGGCGGATCTCCATGAGCTCCAGGGCAGCCTGGGCTACAGAGTGAGTCCAGCAAAGGCGCAAAGCTACACAGAGAAACCCTGTCTTGAAAAAACGAAAAAAAAAAGAAAGAAAGAAAAGAAGAAATCCAGCATTGAGGCACTGCTGGATGGAAAGGCTCATAAGTGGTTTCACAATCTGCCTTATTCTTTTGGCTTGTGTCTTACTCCCCCCATTCTGTTCCTGTGGAGAGACACAATGACCAGGGCAACTCTTATAAAAGAAAGCGTTTAATTGAGGACTTTCTTACACTTTCAGAGGTGTAGTCCATTGTCATTGTGGTGGAGAACATGGCAGCAAACACGGCAGGTGTGGTGCTGGAGAAGTAGTTGAGAGCTACATCCTGATGCACAGACAGAAAGAGAGAGACTGGGCCTGGCATGGGCTTTTGAAACCGTAAGGCACTTAAGGCATCTTCAGTGAGACACTTCCTCCAGTAAGACCACACCTCCCAATCCTTATAATCCTTTCAAATAATGCCCCTCCTTGGTGACCAAGCATTCAAATATATGAGCCTGGGAGGGACATTCTTATTCAAACCACCACAGTTTGTTTGTTTTGAGAAAGAATCACATGTAATTCAGGCTGGCTTCAAACTTGCTATGTAACCAAGGATGATCCTAAACTTCTTTTCCAAAAAAGAATAAAAGAAGAGGGGGTCAAGAACATGATGGGGAAACCCACAGAGAGAGCTGATTGGATGGAGCTGGATGGAGCTCACTGAATCTAGACTGACAGCTCAGGAACCTATATGGGACTGAACTAGGCCCACTGAATGTGGGTGACAGCTATGTGACTCGATCTGTTTGTGGGGTCCCTGGCAGCAGGACCAGGACTTACCCCAGATGCATGAACTGGCTTTTTGGAGCCCATTCCCTGTGTGGGATACCTTGCTCAGCCTTGATCCAATGGGGAGGGGCTAGGCTCTCCTTCAACTTGGTATGCCAGACTTTGTTAACTATCATGGGAGACCTTACCCACTCTGAGGAGTGGATGAGGGTAGAGTGGGAGGGAGGTGAGGAGGCAGGAGAAAGGGAGGGAGGGGGGACTGGGGTTGGTATGTAAATTGGAAAAAAAATTAATAAACATATTTAATTTAAAAAAAAAACCTTCTTTTCCTTTTGCCTCTACCTCCTGAGTTCTGGGATATGAGTACTGCCATGTCTGGTTTATATGGTGGAGTGGGGAAGGAATTAGGCAAGCACCATACCAACTGAGCCAGATCCCTAGGCCCAGATGCAGCCTTTCTCTTGGCTTTGTTTGCCCTGTTCACTTGGCTCATTTTTATTTATTTTATTGACTTACTTATTTATTATTATCAGCTTGATACGGTACAAATACTTATCGTAATAGTGAAATGTTTCACTGAAGCTTGCCCAGTGATTGAATAAAATCAAAATTTATTGTAAGCCACAGTCATCCTAGGGTCCCCCTGCTAGGTAGCCTCCCTGGCTCTGTGGGTTGCAGTCTGGTTGTTCTTGGCTTTATATCTAGAATCCACTTAAGAGTGACTTGGCTCTCTGGCACCTTTACTCACACTGACAACCACAACTCAGCTTCTACCAGCTGATCAGCCCTGCCTGGGAAGAGTGCACATCTATCTCAGTACCACTGACAACGATACAGGGTCGACTCTTGGCCAACTTGGATCAAATATCGTTCTTGAGCCCCACAGTGTATCGCCACTTGGCCACGCTGGAGTCTACACCTCATCCCTAGCACTTTCCCCACCAGAATGAACCACGTGGATACAGAAAGAGGAAGGGGAGTCATAAAAGAAAAAATAATATTTATTATCAAAAGAAAAATCATGAAAGGTGAGAAATACAGAAGACGTTGTTTGTTGCTATGGTGAGAGCAACTCAAGGGTGAAAGGTTAACTTTGGCTCACAGTTCAGTACAGTCCACCATGGTGGGGAAGCCAAAACAGGAACAAGCAACAACAATGTTCCTATTCAGTCAGCTATAGTTGGAGATCCCTAGCCCCAAATAGTGCCACAGAGAAACCCTGTCTCAAAAAAAAAAAAAAAAAAGTCCTTTAAAATACTCATTTCAAGTGACTGGAGAAATAGCTCAGTAGTTGAGAGCACATAACTACTCTTTTTTTTGGGGGGGGGTGTCTCGAGACAAGGTTTCTCTATATAGCTTTGCAGCCTTTCCTGGATCTCACTCTGTAGCCCAGGCTGGCCTAAAACTCACAGAGGTCCACCTGGCTCTGCCTCCCGAGTGCTGGGATTAAAGGCGTGCACCACCACCACCTGGCTCACATACTACTCTTGTAGGGGACCTGAGTTTGGTTCCTAGCACCCACATTGGGCAGCTCACAGCTGCCTTTAACTCTAGCCCCAGCAGATCTGGTATTTTCCTTTGGATTCTGAGGATGATCTGCGTTTACACATTCCCAAACACAAACACAAATGAAGAACTAAATCCTTAATTAAAATTCCATTTCACTTTACATGCTATAGTTAAACAGTACAAATTAAGTGATGATTTCTTACTTCGTGGTCAGGGATTCATAATATTTTCGTTAGGGAAAAAAACATCAAATTTTTAAAAAGGTTGACTTTGGGGAAAAAATAAAGCATATACTCTGTGTATATTTTATATGCTTGATCCCTAAATGAATGCCAAAGCAAATGAAAAATAAAAACATTGGACATCTTCCAAACACTACACTAATCTAAATGTGTAAAGAGTCTATCAATACTACACTGAGGAGAAGCAACAATTATATTTATGTAGCAGCATTTGTGCATTTGGGTTCCCTGTCAGCTCATGCTAATGAGCTTGTGCTAGCTAGACTCACTAGTATCTACTGGAAACTTTCTGAGTATTCAAGAGGAGCTGCTTCTTGCACAGCCAGTGCCTGGTCTCAGTAGAACAAGCACTCTGCTCATTCATTCATTTATGTAATATGCCAGCTATGAATCAGGAATAAGGGTGGGTACCACGATTAAGGACATGAGTAATTTGCAGCCCCACCCCAAAGTAGTCAAAGTTCAGTAAGAGAAACAGACTCATACATAGAGATGGAAGTACATAGTGAGAGGGGATTTACCTAGGGATTAATAAGAAGGGGCCACTCAGATAAGAGATGGGGGACCGTCAAAGAAGGCTTAGGGCATGCTTTCCGGGGTGGATAGGAAGTAGACATGTGGAATGGCACAGAGGCCTACAGAGGAGCTACAATTCAGATTGATGTTGGGTGTGTACCAGGAAAGAGTCATACGAAAGACCTTGTGTGCTAAGTTTGAATTTCACACTGTGACTCCAAAACCCTGCTTCTCCAACTAGCCTAGGCTGCCAATACAGAGCCATCTGGAGAAACTCTTAACACAGCCCCACTTCTGGAAATTTTGCTTCAGAAAGAATTGATGTTTAAATGACAGCATGAATTTTGCAGGCAAATGGATGGAACTAGAAAATATCATCCTGAGTGAGGTAAGCCAAACCCAGAAGGACAAACATGGTATGTACTCACTCATAAGTAGATTCTAGATATAAAGCAAAGAACAATCAGACTGCAACCCATAGAACCAGGGAGGCTATATAGCAAGGGGGACCCTAGGATGACTGTGGCTTATAGTAAGTTTTGGTTTTATTCAATTACTGAACAATCCTCAATCAAACATTTCACCATTAGGATAAGAATTTATACTATATCAAGCTGATAATAGAAAAATAAATAAATAAATTTAAAAATTAAGAAAAAAGAATTGATGTTCAAAGAAATTTCCCTATTGAGACCTACACAAGATTAGGCCTGCCAGCATCCTATCGTGGATTAGGGTGGGGCTCAAAATGCTCCTCCCATCCCTGAGGAGCTATTGGCAGGTTGGTGGTTGTTGGGGTAGGGACAGATATTTTCTCCAGTGGTGTAGCTACTGGTAAAGTGCTCATTCTCCTGTAAACAACCCCTCACACACATTCCTGTAAATAACTCTTGTATGGTACTACACTCAGAGCTGAACATAAGACAAGTTGTGTCTGCTTACAAAGGATCATCACAGGGGGACATATTGACCAATGTTGTCCCCTTAGAGAAGGCAATGAGGACCCATAGAAGTTTCTGGAAATATGGATAGAATACTTTAAAGCAGAGCCCTTTGCTAATGGAAAGTTGCACAGGTCAAACCAGGAGACAGAGAAACCCAGTTGGAGAGTGTTCTCATAGAATACAGCAGAAATGGTGAGCATCAACACCACAGCAGAGACATGGGGAGCTGGAGAGGGGTGTGTTGAGAGAAGTGTAATCTCCAAGGCTAGGTCACTTCTTTGATGTGGGAAGAGAGTCTCTGAGCTGGGAGTGAGAAGAAAGCAGGAGACTGAAGGTGGAGTTGGCCCTGGGTTAGAGCCTGAGCCTTGGGTTTGCCAAGGCCCAGATGCTCAGATCTGGGAACCTGGGGGCTGGAGACTGCTGACCTCCGTACCTGAGACACCCTGCTTTGAGCTACTTCTGGCACACTGCTGCTGGTCACTTCCCACAGCCCCATAGGCAGGTTTTCTCACCCTCTGATGTGAGAAACCATGGTTCGCTCATCTTTGTGTTTTCAGAGCCTACGCTAGTGCCTGCACATACTCGGTGTGCACTAACAGTGTCTACGTGAGTGAATTGCATTAATTAACTAGATAATTATAGCCACAACAACCTCATTAGATCTCGGTCGGCTTTGGCCTCATTTTTGTGATGATAATTATATGAATTTGTATTTCCGTAATTCCCCGAGCTTTTATTATTTCCACTTTGGAAGGAGCAAAGATAAAGCAAAATACAATTCTTTCTCCCAAACATTAATTATTGCAGATGTCTGTGTAATTAGTGTGGTAAGTATTGCCTCTATGTTCTACCTAATTCAGGTCTTACCAAAAAGTGCTTACTATGTGACCACACACACTACTCACATGCCCACACACCTAACACTCGTGTGCATTCACACACACATAGACACAAGCATACACACATATACCACACAGACACATTCATGTATACAAACACACATACACACACCAGAGACATGTGCACACAGACACATATATGTGCACGTTGCTTTAAAAATTATTTCTAAAACCTTCAATTGAATTAAAGACAAGGAGCAGTTTTCCATTGAGCTACCCATATAAGCTTTTATGATCCAGAAAAATTATTATGTTTAGCACAGCTATTTTTGTTTTATTACATTTATCCATTGTGGGAGAGTGAGGGTTGTGCACATGCCACAGCTCACTTGTCATGGTCAAGGACAAAGGACATAGGAAAACTAAGATTTTGGAAGTCATTTTCTCCTCCCAGCATACTGGTCCTGGGGATTGAACTGAGGCTTGGCGGCAAGTGCCTTTACCAGCTGAGCCATATCACCTGCCTAGGGAGTTTATTTTTAGAGTGTTATATAACTTCTGAAAGTCTTTTTTCTCACATAGTGCTACATGGAGTAAACAAAAGAACTCCAAAGTGGTCCCTACCAGGAACAATGAGCAGACAGCATGGGGCGACATCATAAGGCTCCTTTGTGAGCTAATCTCCATGCCTACACTTTCCTTCTGTGCACAGATTTGATGATCAATTCTCTGTTTATTCTTTATTATCTTTGCCTTCCGTGGAGATAAGTACCTTTGGAGTACTAGACCGGAACAGCTTATTTACAGAGACAGCAAATCAACAGAACATTCAAATAACTATAGCTCCTAACATAATCTCCTCTCTTGAGAAAGAAAAGACAAATAAGCAGGTAAGAGGAGCCATTTCAAAATTCAGTTCCCAAACAGATGTGGGGGGAACCATGTACAACAAAGAAGGTGAACTTCAGAGGTGACTCGCAGGGAAAGGACCTGAGTTTAGAGTCCCAGTACCCAGGGTGGTGGGGCTGTCACTCCAGCATTGGAGGCAGAAATAGGAGAATTCCTGGCTAGCTCAGTCAAAGTTCCAGGTTAGGTGAGAGCATGTGTCTCAGAAGAGAAGTTGGAGAGTGATTGAGGATGACACCTGACATGACCTCTGGCCTCTAGACTTGCACACATGGATATACACACTGGTATGTGCACACAAATGGTAAGACGAAAAACAAAATGAGAAAAGTCTTGGCAACAACTTAAAAAAATATCCATTGGGGGTTCTCGTGTCTCTGTCGTGTCTCTGTTTTAAGCTAGTGCCTTGGAATGAATTTCTACCTTTGGATGATGAACTCTTTTTTACTCTCCTGCATGTGTTGAGTATTTTTTTAAATTCCTCTGTATCTTGATGTGGCCTCATTTTGAAATTTCATGACGTTTTGTCTCCTTTGATCATTAGTCTCTCTACTTACAATTTGTTGATGTATATACTGATTCCATATATGGACCCATGGCTACTTATGACTCTCAATTATTCCTTTTTCTTTTCCAGACTTATTTATTTCATGCAGGTGAGTGTTTTCCCGGCATGTATGTCTGTGAACAATGTGTGTGCACCCTGCCAATGAGGGTTGGAAGAGAATGCCACATCTCATGGAACTGGAGCTACGACAATTGTGAGCCACCATGTGGGGGCTGGGAACTGAGCCTGGGTCCCTCTGTAAGAGCACCAAGTGCTCTCAGTCACTGAGTCATCTCTCTGGCCTCTCCCCCTTTTTTATACAGGATCTCTTCTATCTCAACTTGGCCTTGAACTCTCACACAGTCATGGGTATTCTTGGGCTCCTGAGCCTCCTCCATTTGTCCCATTGCTGAGGCAGGATAGTCAACACAAGTCTTTTGTGGAAAGAAGGGCTCGTTTGGGCCCATGCTTGAAGGGTACAGTCTGTTGTGGCAAGGGAAAGACCATCATGGCAGAGGAGTCATGGTGGTAGGGGTGTGAGGAAGCTGATCAAGATCCAGTCAAGAAGCAGAGAGAGATGAATGCTGGTACTCAGCTGAGTTCTCCTTTTTATTCTGCCCAGGACCCCAGATGACAGAAAAGTACCACCCACATTTAGGATGGGTCTTCCCACTTCAATGAACCCAACCTAGACACTCCCTTATAGACATAAACCAAGTTTGTCATCTAGGTGATTCTAGAGCCTACCAAGTTCATAGTGAATGACACTCCCCATCCTGAGTGCTGGGATCACATGTGTACCACCATGCTGTACATGTGATGCTGGGGATCGAGTCTAAGGCTTTGAGCACCAGGGAAGCACTCCACCAACTGACTGCACCCCAACTCTTTGACTCTTAATGTGTTCCCCATGTGTTTATTCAGCTCTTGGTTTTGGTTTCTATGAAATGCTTGGGCCTTTTCCTACCCAGAACCACTGTACACGAATCTTAATGAAATGTTCAAGTTCCTGCTTGCTCTCACAGGCCTGCATGCTTTTCCCTGCTCATGTTATTATCTGTAGACAGGCAACTGACTCCTGCCAGCTCTGTCCCTTCAGCTCAGTCACTCATGCTCAAGAGGATTTGGGACAAAGAAGGATACAAAGTTAAAGGAAGGCTGGACAAATGGCTCAGTGGTTAAGGGCAAAGAGGACCCAAGTTTGGTTCCCAGCACTCACATCAGGTGGCTCAAAACTGCCTGTAACTCTAGCTTCAGGGATCCAACACTCTCTTCTGCCTACCCCCAGCACCTAAACTCATGGTCACACACACCCCCACAGACATTAATATACACATAATTTTAAAAGAATAAAATAAATCTTAAAGAAAAAAATTAAGAGAGGAATCAGTATATGATGATATTTTATGTATGCTCTAACAAATGAAGCTTGCCTGAAGATCAGAGGGCAAAGCCAGACACCAGTTAGCCATAGAGGCCAGGCAATGGTGGCTCACACCTTTAATCCCAGCACTTGGGATCTCATGCCTTTGTGTCCAGTATTTGGGAGGCACACACACCTTTAATCCCAGCACTAGGAAGGTTGAGACAGGAAGTGATATGGCTGGACAGAGAAAAGAGTTCAGTCCTTTCAGATGAGGATTTCGTAGAGGTAAGAACTAGTGGCTGGCTGATCTGCTTCTCTGATCTTTCAGCTTTCACCCTGATATCTGACTCTAGGTTTTTATTAATAAGACCAAGTAGGATTTGTGCTACAAGTATGAGCTCCCACCCCCATCCACCACCCCCACTTTCCTCCCTGGACTCTAGTTCTAGTTCAGGCAGCTCCTCCCAGTGGTGCTGTCCTCTTAGCTGCTGTGCCTCTTCTAACCACAGGTGAGTGCTTCCAAGCTCAACCAACCCAGCTCACTGCTGGCCTGTCTAGACTGAGAGCTGGGTGAAAGAGGCTTTGTGCTGTTGCTTCCATCCGGGGACCCCCTTGCCTCAGTCTGACTTTCCTGCCTTGCATGCAACACCTTTATAACTCTATGACATGGTTCAAGTGAACTACCCGGGGAAGATTCTGATCTGACAGTGTGTCCATGGTCAGGGCCTGGGGCAGGTGTCCCCAGGTTCTTGGCCTCTTACGCAAAGGATTGAAAATAAGGACTCACATATATCTGCAAAAGTATCAAGATAACTTTATTCAGAGTGAACAGAGAGTACATATTTTAATGACTCAGTGGGCTACACTGAATGTTGAAGGGCCCCAATTACTTCCCTTTATGGAGTTCAACAGAAGGAGGAACTGCATACTTAGAGATGAAGTTTGGGCGGTTCTCTGTTTCAGTTGACAGATTAGATCATGCTTACATTTTCCTACTTGATTATCCTTTCCCACAATGCACCTGATTTTAATCATATGCACACCCAATTATGTGTAGGCATAAGATGGTAGGTAAGTGGTTCTCCCTAGAAGGATCCCACAGTTTTACCTTGTTACACATGCACCTAAAACCGGTTCAGGCTGGGTCAGCTATTGTATACTTCCTGTTGGATATGTTGCTAATACTCTTGAATAGAAACTGCCTCAATTTCATTTTGCTAAGGGTAGAAACAACTATTTTATTGTTTAGAGATAGGAGTCTATATAACCCGATTCAGGAGCTTGCCTGCCTCAAAAAGACCCCATCTCACACACTAGGATAATACCTAGCAAGATGTAGGCAAAGAACAAAATAATTACCACAACCCAGAAGGGCCCATGTAGGTAGTGCAAGACACCGCGTCACTAAGGAACGTGCTATTGGAATGAGTACTAAGGGACGCTTACATTTTCCCCAAGCCTCCTTCATTTAATTCTTACCTTCATTCTTTGACAATCACCCCTCAGTAGGGGAGCCATAGGGGAGGAGGCACATGCACCAGGAATGATGCCCATACTGAGCCTAAAATAACCCTAAGTGGCTTTGCCTGCACAGAGGAAAGAAAGGCCAAGAGTTAGTATCACAGCACATTCAACACCACAGGCCCTCTGAAGACCCCTGCTGCTCTCCCTAGGAAATTTGCTCTCTCTGCTGTAACCTTTCCTGACACAAAAGCATTTAAGAAGCCAAATAATGTAGTAATTCGCGCAAGCTGAGCTTGTTATATGGAGGAGTCTAGAAGGGTCAGCAGTAGCCTAACTGACCTACAAGCATTGGAGACAGGCTTTGAAAAAAGAACATCAGAACAGGTACTGGAGTGCAGATAAGCTAGGAGAGTGGATTTGATCCCTGGCACCAAATAACCAGGCATAGTGGTGCATGCCTGTTATCCCAGAACTCAGAGGCACTAGAATCAGAAACCCATGGCCATCCTCTTGCTATGGAACAAGTTGAAGGTCAGCTTGAGCTACACAGATCCTGTCTCAAAAAAAAAAAATCCAAAACCAAACCAGCCAAACAAACAAAAAGCCAGAGACCACAGAGATGGCTCATCAAGTAAAGCGTGTGTGTGTGTGTGTGTGTGTGTGCGCACACACACACACACACACACACACACACACACACACACACACACACTACAAACTTTGGTGCTGTATGAGAGATTGAGCCTGTGGTTTCATGACCTTGGACAGAATTGAGTTCATCATGTTTAGTTTCTCAGCAAATTCTTTTCTGGTCTCTCCTTCCCTTCCCTTCCCTTCCTCCCTTCCCTCCCCTTCCCATCCCTTCTCTTCTTCCCTTCCCTCCCCTCCCCTCCCCTCCCCTTCCCTTCCCTTCCTCCCTTCCCTTCCCTTCCCCTCCCCTCCCCTTCCCTTCCCTTCCTTCCTTCCCTTCCCCTCCTCTCCCCTCCCCTCTCCTCCCCTCCCATCCTCTCCTCTCCTCTCCTCTCCTGCACCTCTCCTCCCCTCTCCTCCCCACCTCAACATAATTCTTTATTGATTCTTTGGGAATATCACATCATGTACTCCAATTCCACTTACCTTCCAGTCCCTCCATGTCTGCTCTTCACTCCTGCAGCACACCCCTCCCCCAAATTAAAAGTGAAACAAACAAACCACTTCCACCCTCCATCTTTCTAACACCTCTTCATTTATCCTAATGGAATCAGGAACTGCAGTGTGTCATGCAGTGTACCCCTTTTGTCCAATCAACCCCACCCACAAAATGCTCATTGCAATGAGTCATTGGTCTGGTTCAAGGCCTCTGGCACATAATCATCACTGGACCCTCACTGAGATTCTTGGATATCCTGCTGTTGCCCCGAGTCATGGAGGTCCTTTGGTGATTGTTCTACAAAACCAATCCCTTCACACACTCCAGCAGGTCATAGATGGGGTAAAGGTTAGGGTGGGCCAACCCCAGGCCCAGGATGTGGGTCTGGGTGGTAGTTGCCCCCTCAGGCAAGGGGCAGAGCCAACTCTCCTATGTCCTTGCCATAGGGGCCAGCTCTCCCACACCAGTGGTGAGGAGTGGGACCATCTTTCCTGAATGGGGGCAGCTCTCCCGTGGGGGACAGGGCCAGCTCTCCTGCTGCAGTGTCCATTAAGGGGCAGGGACAGCTGTCCCAGAGCAGGGCTACCTCAGCATGGCCTTTGGATTCCAACATGTGTGGTTTCTATTACTCTCTATGGTAATGTTGGCCATGGACATCATCACAGACCCCAGCCACGACAGGAGCGTGGACCCCAACATGCCCTTGGCAGCAGCTTGAGCTGGACATTACCATGGCTCTGGTGGCAGCACAGGTCACTCAGATCAGTATGTCCCCAGCAGTAGTAAGACCCTCGGTCACCAACATGGCCACAGGTTTGGGTCCAGCCCCCAGGCATCCATGTGCCTTTGGTGGTACCATGGGCCACAGACATCAACCAGAATCCAACTGTAGTAGGTCCATGGACCCAGACATGGTCCTTGGTAGCAGCACGGGTTGGATGTCACCATGGCCCTAGGTGGCAGCCCAGGCCATTCAGAGTGGCATGGCCCCGTGGCAGAGTGGCCCTCAGACACCAACATGGCCTCAAGTGTTGGTCCAGATCTCTGGCATCGAATGGCCTTTGATGTATCAGGAGCCACAGATGTGGTCCTTGGCAGCAGCCCTGGCCTGGAGGCTACCATGGCCCCAGGTGGTAGTATAGGTCACTCAGATTAGTGTGGCCCTGCCTTTGCTGGTTTTTTAGAAACTGGACAGGACTAGAAGCCACAAATAATAGTAAGGGGTTTTGTTTATACGTGTTTGGACTTGCTTTTCTGACACAAGGTCTTGCTAAGTGGCTCAACTAGCCTTGAACTCACAATTCTCGTGACTGGGCCTCTAGAGTACTGAGATGGTAGGTGTCTGCTGCCACACATGCCATTTCCTATCCCTTTGGTTTTAGTGCTGCTGTTTGGGTGATGTTTGCTGTGGTTTGAATCAAGCCCAGGGCCTTACACCTACTAGATAAGAGCTCCATCACTGAGTCACAATGCTCGGCCCTTAGCTTTATTCTTTAATCAGTGGCACGCTGTAGTAGAATATTATTTTAAGGTGTGTTCCTTTTGTTTATGTTGCATTTGTTTAACTCTGTGAAGCTGTGTTACTGTGCCTGTCTAAATAACCTGATGATCTAATAAAGCACTGAACAGCTAATAACAAGGCAGGAGAAAGGTTAGGCAGGGCTGGCAGGCAGAGAGGATAAATAGAAGGAAAAATCTGGGAAGGAAGATTCGGAAAGTAGAAGTAGCCAGGGAAGGAGGAAGACTCCAGGGGCCCGCCACCCAGCTGCACAGCAAGTCACAGAGTAAGAGTAAGATTTACAGAAGTAAGAGAACCGGAAAAGCCCAGAGGCAAAAGGTAGACGGGATAATTTAAGTTAAGAAAAGCTGGCTAGAAACAAGCCAAGCTAAGGCTGAGCATTCATAAGTAAGAATAAGCCTCTGCCTGTGACTTTTTTGGGAGTTGGGTGGAGGGCCCCTCAAAAGAGTAAAACACCCCCAACAACACACCATTCTATTGTTGTTATACTTATTTATTTATTTATTTATTTGCGCGCGCGTGCGTGCGTGTGTGTGTGTGTGTGTGTGTGTGTGTGTGTGTGTGTGTGTGTGTGGTGTGGTGTGGTGTGTGTCTGTGTGTAGGTTTAAGGATGACTTGTGAAGCTGATTCTTATATAGGTCCCAGGAACTGGATTGCTCTCATCAGGATTGGCAGCAAGCACCTTTACCCACTGAGCCATCTTGCTCACCACCATGTGTTTACTCACTTGGGATCCTGTGACAAAAGTACCACAAGCTGGGTGGCCTAAAAGACAGAAATTTGTTTGGGAGCTCCAGTTTGGGAGCTGGGAAGTCTGGATCTGGGCACAGGTGGGTTCATCCTCCTTGAGGGCTGTGAGGCAGAAGCTGGTCCCTTCTCTTCCCCCAGTGTCTGTGTGTTCAGATTTGTGCCTGGGGACTGTTGCTCTGCTAACCCTCACAGACAAGGTCTGAGTCCACGGGGCACCCACAGAGACTTCGAAGTTCTTCATCTTGTTTGTGTTTGTATGTGTGGGTCCATGTATGTGGGAGTCTGCATGGAGGCCTGAGGTTGACGTTGGAAATCATTGGCCATCGCTCCTCTATCTTATTCACTGAGGCAGAGTCTCAATCAAACTCAAAGCTCACCATTCTGCTGGTCTTCCCTGCCAGCTTGCTCTGGGGATCCCCTGTCTCTGCCTCCCCAAGGCAGCAATCACACATGAGTTTCCATGACCACTCAGCATGGAGGTGGGTTCTGGGGATCTGAACTCTGGTCCTTGCATTTGCGCAGCAGACACTTTGACCACTGAGACGTCTCCACAGACCTCTGATTTCTAGGTTCTCATGTAAAGAAACAAATAATTGAATCAGAGATACAATGGGCAGTGATAGAAATAGACAGTTAAGGAAGGGGGAAAAAGCAGTCCCCAAGATGGAAGTGGGCCAGAGAGGTTGGGCAGGTCAGAGGCTCCAAAGCACCGGATGTCAGGTGGCTTTTTGGTCATTTTCCCAGCACCTACCCTCTCCTGAATTTGGAGTACCAGGGGCTCTGTGTGAATGCTGTTTTGTTGAATGAAGCCCTGATGGGAAGGGTCTCCAGTTTTTCTACCAACTGGTTTCTTTCACAGGTTAGTTCGATGGCTCTTTTTCCTTGGTCCCACCACCCTGCCACATGACCCCTGCTTCCTCTTAACAGTGCAAAAACACAGCTTTCACCTTCAAGGGGATAAGAGATGGTTTATTCTAGAGCAAAGCATGAGTGACCATGGCCCCAGAACACAAATTCAGGTTTTCCCCAAACGTTATGTTCTAACACGGTGACAGTTTCATGAAGTTTTTATAGTAACGTAACAAAGGAAGTCCTAAGTAAAGACACTTTTAAAATACATTTGTGGAGACATCAGATAGGTTGGTTATAGCAAAGTGGGGGTGTCTCTACTGTAGGCCTCCAATGCTATCTGACTGCATTCTTAGCCTTTTGGTTGTTTGGCATCTGTTTGTACACTTCAGAGTGTTGATCTACTAGTCACAAAGACATTAGGTCCAACACAGGGGTGTGTAATAAGTGGCTATTAAAGCAGCCAAGCACTGGCTATGGACTTGCCACTTCCCACCTCTCCACAGTCGCTGTAGTTCAAGTCAGCACGTGGGCAAGGCAATGTGTCTTCCTTCCCGGAATTTTCATCCACAGTCATTACCAGGCATAGTCCCCTCTTGATGTGGCCACACCAGTAACTGATGCTCCCAGTTCTAAAGCCCTTTACCGTGGTGCATGCCTGTAATGCCACCACCTCAGGCGGCTTCAGATAAGGGATCTCTTGCATTCCAATGATGGGTGGTCTAGCCTGGACATCATGAAACAGCTGCTTGTTGCTGTTGTTTTTCTTAATTCCCCTTTATAAAAGAATGTCTTAGTAGGTGAAGACCCTATTAAGCCCACCCAACAAGCTCATTCAAACACAATCACCACTGCTTATGATAGGGGGCAGGGTATGCCAGCCATACCCTGTAACAAGTAGGGACTGAGAGATGCAGGGAGAACCTGGCAGCCAGGTCTGCTCTGATACATTAAATAGGCACACAGTGAATGTCCTGTGTTTGAGACCTGACATTAACGTCTGTAAGCAAGGCCACCTTTGGAGGTACTGGTGGCAGTACTATTTTAGTGTATTTAGTACTATTTTGGTCTTTTGGGGACGGGGAGGGAAGAAATTCTACCCGTAGCAGCCATTTATACAAATTAACTCACCATCTGTTTCTCTCCTTGTTTTCCATAGCCGCCTACACACTTCTCCCCGACTGTCCCTTGCCAGAACTTGTGGTCAGAAAAATGTCTGCTCAGCTCCTTCCCTCTGAGACATCAATGACAGAGATTGTCTCTGTCTATTTATAGTTTTTTTTTTAATGAAGTAATGGCAAAAAAGTTAAAATAATCATAATTTGTTGTCCTTCCTAAAAATAACAAATTTTAAAAAGTCATGAGTTATACCCATTCTTACAACAGAAAGAAAATGTGGATATTTTTGAGTAAATACTTGTTAAACAGCCTTTGTTTTTTCATTGTAAATAAAATAAATACATCCTGGGGACGTAGCTTAGTTGTTGGCAGGCCTAGCATACACAAAGCCTAAGTTCAGTCCCCAGCCCTGCTTAGAGCTGCGTGGTGGTGCCAGACACCTGTGATCCCAACACTTTCCAGGTAGATGCAAGAGGATCAAAAGTTCAAGGTTGTCTTTGGCTGCATAGTGAGTTTGAGGCCTTCATGAACTCATGAGATGGGGGTGGAAAGAATGGAAATTTCCACTCAGTAGCAGAGGTGAGCATCAGGTCTTAACAGGGAATGCAGGGCTTTCTCTTTGTGCCCTCAGAAGGTAGAAGTTTTCTGATTTCAAAGTCTATTTCGACCTGGGCTTCCAGGTGTGCAGTACCATGCATGACTAAAGCAGTTATTTTTCTTTCTTTTTAATGAAAATAATTTATTTCATTGCAAGTTTATGTGATTTAGGAATTTTAAAGATCTACTTTAAATTATCTTCTAGTTTGCTTCCTATGGATAATAAAATATCAAGACCAAAAGCAATTTGGTGGGAAGGGATTTATTTGGCTTCCACACCCTGATCTCAGTCCATTATGAAGTCAGGGCAGGAACCTGGAGGCAGGAATGAAAGCAGAGGCCATGGCAGAGGGCTGCTTGATGGCTTACCTACCCCTGGCTTTCTCTGTCTGCTTTCCTATAACCTCAGGACCACCTGCCCAGGAATGGCACTGCCCACAGTAGGCAGGGCCCTTCCTCATCAATCATCCATCAAGAAAATGTCCCATAGGCCACTCAACCAATAGGGGCATTTTCTCAATTGAGGTCCCCTCTTTTCAGATGATTCTAGATTCTATCAAGTTGACACAGAAACTAACCAGCGCGGTGTGGATGTGTAGATGTGTGCATGTAAGTGCTGGTGCCTGGAAAGACCAGAGCTCTCAGATCCCTGGAACTGCAGTTACAGGCAGTTAGGAGCTGCCCAACATGGCTGCTGAGTTCTAAACTCTTACTTTGCAAGAACAGCAAGTGCTCTTAACTACTGAGCCATCTCCTCAGTCCTAGGGTTGATTTTTTTTTTTTTTACCAACCCCCACTGTTGTGAGTGACATGTATGTGTACATGTGTCTGCATGCACACCATGTGTATTTGTGTATGTATATGTGCGTGTGCATTCATGCACACCACATGTGTTTGTATGTCTGCAGAGGTCAGAGGACAAGTTCAGTTTGTTTTCCCAGGTACCAGCAACCTTATTTTTTGAGAAAGGGCCTCTCACCAGCCTGTGAGTCACCAACATCTAGTCTGGCTGGCCAGGGAACCCCAGGCCTCCATCTGTCTCTGCCTCCCCAGCATTGAGATTACAAGTGTGTGCTAGCATGCTCAAGTCTTTAAAATAGGTTCTGGGGATAAAACTTGGGTCCTCATGCTTGACTGAGCACCTCTCCAGCTACTGATTTAGTTTTTAATAATGGCAGTGCTTGGGCTGGGGAGATGGAGGACCTGGGTTCAATTCCCAGCACCCACATGACAGCTCACAACTGTCTATAACTCCAGTTCCAGGGGACATGACACCCTCACATAGACATACAGGCAGGCAAAACACCAATACACATAAAATAAAAAGAAACAATTTTAAAAAATAACAATGGCAGTGCTTAACAACTGAGTTGCACAATTACCTCTTGAAAACTGATGTGCGTAGGGCAGTGATCAGGCAGACAGGATTGAGAGCCTCAGCACAAACACTTAAAGGTGGAGAGATTCAGAACACTGTTTTCAATCCGAAATGTCCTCACACACAACCTAAGCATAGTCACTGTATCTGCTACAGATATCCCAGAAATTAGAAGTAGCAGAGGCAGAGAAATCACAGCCCAGGGGCACAGCGCCTGCAGCTTACCCACCCAGCAGAGAGCTGGCATCACCAAAATGATGGCAACAGCAGTTGCAGAGTTGCGTGGTGACATTGATAGCCTCAGAGCCCAGCTCTGAAAACTATCTTCAGGGTTCTGATTGGACGCTACAGGGGGTGAAAGGAGCTTAGGGCATCTGAGGGTGAACAGACTCTCTACCACGAATGCCATTCCAGTCATGTCTCTTTATTCTTCTGTCTTCCTTCTAATTTTCTTGTCCTAATTGTCTGTAATTTCTTGGCTCTAATTCTTGGTCCTCTTCCTCTTGCTTCTTCTCATCTAGCCTAAAATTTCTCTTTTTATAGGAGGCTTGAAGCAATAAAAAAAAAATTACAAGAGTTACCTCCCATTGGTCAAAAGCACATTCCCAGGGTAAGCAATAAGGAGTCAAGCCATTTACCATGGCAACACAAAGTTTCAAGGTCTCAGGACCAGAGGAAGGGGGCACATTGCCCAGTGCGACAAACTTGGAGACATAGCTCTTTATCAGCAGACTTGGCAAATGAAGAAATGGCATGCTTTTCTTAGGGTGCTTTTATGTGGATAACCTTGATTAGACACCTGCAACCCTGACCTTGTGCATAATTGTGAAGTTTTAAACTTATGATCTATTTACAAAGGCCTTTAGTCTAGTTCGAACTTGTTCTGAGGTAAAAATGAGCTAAATGTGTGCAGTTAGTCTTAGACTGAGGAGAAACTGTTATTTTCTTGTGTTAGTCTGAGCAAAGGAACAAAGCAGGCTTTTAAGTGTCTACAGTCTTTGGGGAACAACAGATCCAACCATGAAGCACATCCTAGCATTATTGTCCATACATCAAAATTATACAGCTCGCCAAGAAGTCATCTTCCTGACCACCCAAAGATATATGTGCCCATAAGATTGAGATGTAATCATGAGATTACATGTACACATTATTTGAAAATGCATGGTGATGGGGAGATATCATAGCTGTTCTTACACAAGTGAAATTATAGACGAAAGCATCAGTTTTCAGAGTCAGTGAGCAGAGGCCTTGCTCGATGGGTTACCCCATGGAGAATCATTCCTCTGGTGGGGTGACATCTGAATTATCGATTGCAGTAAGTTGTAATTGCGTCACGGCCTGCAATAGCCATGACAATGACTCCTGACAGTGATTATCAGTGGTGCAATTTACAGGAAACAGAAGAATTCAGAGGGGTCACAGGCACACAATCAGCTGTTATAATGATGGCTATCAAAACTGTTGTAAAAATCACAGGTGACAGGCTGGTGAAGGTGCAGTGGGTAAAGGCATTTGACCTGCAAGCCTGATGACCTGCATTTAATCCCTAGGACTCACATGGTGGAAAGAGAGACACCGTTCCTGAAAGTTGTCCTCTGAACTGCACATGCACACTTTGGCACACTTATGCACACACACACACACACACACACATACACTCACACACTAAATAGTTATAAATCACAGGTTATGCCAGGCACAATGTCCATGAGGGACAGTGACCCACTTCCCACTTTATAGATCTTTGGATCAACTGTGTGCCCAGCCCGCCTGCTATCTTTATTGGGTCTTAGACACACAGTTCCAGTACATGGAGTCATTCTTTTAGTCACAGATGTGGTGTTGGGCATTCTTTAACCTCCACCAACAGGTGGGGTCTGGGGCACGGTGATAGTCCAGGCTATGGAGAGGCTGAGGTGGGAGGATCACCTGAGCCAGAAGTGTCAGGCCAGGCTAAGAAACATAGCAAAACTGCCTGTGTGTGTGTGTGTGTGTGTGTGTGTGTGTGTGTGTGTGTGTGTGCATGTTTCTAAAAATTGCACGGCAGGGCCCAAGGATTTAGTTCAGTTGGTAGTATGCTTGCCTACATGCATAAAGCCTTGGGCTCCATCCCCATACTGCATAAACCAGGCATGACAGGACATGCCAATAATCCCAACACTAGAGAAACAGAGACAGCAGGATCAGAAATGTGAGGTCCTCCCCTGATGCTTAGCAAGTCTGAGGCCAGACTGGGATGATACCATGGAATCCTTGACTCAAAAGACAAAGCCAATTTTAAAGCAGTATAGTAGACCAGAGTAGAGTAAAAAACTTGTACTGGTGCCTTCCACCCGAATCTGACGGAAAGGAAGCAGTTGAGGACCGGTGTAATTGAGGCAATCTAAGCTTCTAGTGGGGAGAGAAGCAAATGGTTCTGTATTTGAAGTCATGATGGGGACGTCTCAGGCGGTGGGGCCGGAATAAAAGGAAAAAGAGAGTAAAGGAAGCAGACACAATGTGCACAACCACACAGGGGAGGCTCTCCAGCAGCCACCTTAAAGCATCAAACAGTTCTAAGTGAAAGGAATTGTGAAATGATGCTTCTAAGTGGCCCCGGGACTGATGTCACATGGGAAAGAGAAGAGCAAGAGGACCTGGAGGGAGATTTTCCAGGGCACAAAGAACTGAGATGGAAGCGGCTTGAATACCTACAAAAGATAAAATACATATGGATTTTTCTTTTTAGATGAAACTATTTCACTGGCATGAAAATCTCCAGGCATATTGAATGTTTGATTTGGATTATACGGCTTTAGTCAGCTTGCTATACATTTTCCGAAAATTACCTAGATAGCGCTGGTTAGTCTCATTGATCTTGGAGAATTCTTCTCCCAAAGGCTAACTTTGTTCTCCCTGTATCCTGCTAGACAGAAAATAAACACGAGGAGTTGCTTCTTCAACAAGGAGCAACTCTTAAAAGCACTGCGGCTTGAAGAGGAGGCGGGAACATCAATGTTTCGGTTTTTCTTGCTCCCTCTGAGCACTGTGGCGCTTCTGAAGTACTTTCACATGCATGGCCTCCCTTGACTTCCAGTGATGGCCAGCACAGAAGGAACCTGCTATAGCATAGATTTTACTGCTTTGTCTACATCAAAATCAGTAATGCGTTTGACAAAATTAGCCTCCTCTTCCTCCTCCTTCTTCTTCCTCCTCCATCTTTTTCTTCCTTTTCCTCCCTCTCCCTGCTTCTTCTCCTCCTCTTTTCTGTGACAGGATCTCAGGTGTCTGTGACTGCTCTGGTATGTGCTATGTAATGGACTAGGACCTTGAACTCCTGCCCCCCACCTCCAGAGAGCTGGAATTACAGGTTTGCATCACTGTGCCAAGCTCATTAACTTCTTGTATCTTCAAATTATTCAACGGGGTAACATTGTAAGACCTAGAAAAAAACCTAACTTTGGATACATATCTGGTTTTCTATGTCATAGAAAGATATACAAGTCATTTGCTGTAATAGGGGACCCACTATGGTCTTCTGAGGCTATTAAAAGGGCACCATAGGCTATGTACAATATTTAAACACAATTTAATTAATTAATTTATTATTTGTGTGAGTGTGGATGTGTGTGCATGTACTGCAATTAATGTATGGGAGACAGAGGACAATTTGCAGGAATCAGTTCTCTCCTTCCACCTGTGTCTGGAGGACTGAAATAAGGACATCAGTCTTGGTGGCAGGTACCTTTACCTGCTGGGATATCTCACAGGTTCTATTTTATTTATTATTGCTGCTGATGTTGTTATTGTTGGAGAGAACCTGCGCCACTCTGGGAGCCCGTTTTCAGGTTCCTTGTGGCTTTACTCAGCAGGTCCGCATAGAGAGGATGCTTAGGACCACGGGCCTGAGTGCAGGTGTCTGAGATGGTCTGCACTTGGCTGTGCTGGGGGGAGGTCTTTTGCCCCACCCTTTGGCATCTCTATAAATACCCTGGGGCAGAGACAGTCAGGGACCTTAATAGGTTCCAGGCCCTCTCGAGGCTATCCTTTATTCTCTGTTTATCTCCGCAATCTAAATCCTTCTATCTAATATTTCCTGCTGCTCCACTCAAGAAAACTTTGGGGAGCTGTGGGGTTGGTGGGTAAATGCCCGACAGCCAGAGTGTACATGGAGGTCAGATGGCAACATTGTAGCATTAGTTCTCTCCTCCCATCTTTGTGTGAGTTCTGGGCATCAAACTCAAGCCATCTGGCTTTCAAGGCAACTAACTGCCTTTACCCAGTGAGCCATTCCGTGGCCTAGAGGTGGCTTCAAATTAAGGCAGACAACATTTGACTTTGAACCTTATATGTATGGAGTAACATCTGTGGTGTCTTGTTTGATGACAGATTCCCCTTCATTTCAATTTTAAACATTTTTAGGTACAGTTTGAGTCCCTGTGGTGTACTAGGCATTGAATGAGTGTTCATGCCTCATGGAAGTAGGAGTCACCACAACAGAGGAGACATAGTCTGGCTCTGAGCTTCCGGAACCTGTGGGTCACGAGCATCAGAAAACACTTATTTCCAGTGGTCTCCGGAACTGAGACACCCACCTCTCAGTAGCAAAACTACAATTATGAAGTAGCAACCAAAATAATTTTATGGTTGGGGGTCACCACAACATGAGAAACTGTATTAAAGGGTGGTAGCATTAGGAAGGTTGAGAACCACTGTTGCAGACTGAAGTAGAATGGATTGACCTAGGCAGACAATAGGGCTCAGCAGGTAAAGGTGATTACTGCTGAGCCTGCTGCTGCCTGAGTTCAATTCCCAGAACCCACATGGTGGGAGGAGAAAACCAATTCCTTTAGGTTATCCCCCACATGCACTCTGTCACACACACACACACACACACACACACACACACAC
Organism: Onychomys torridus; assembly: GCF_903995425.1. Classification (NCBI taxonomy): domain Eukaryota; kingdom Metazoa; phylum Chordata; class Mammalia; order Rodentia; family Cricetidae; genus Onychomys; species Onychomys torridus. The sequence goes on from NC_050453.1 coordinate 71,713,087, forward strand.
ACAGGCACACAAAAAAATGTTTTAAAGTAGAGCTGGGTAGGGCACTGTTGGTAAAGTGCTCTTTAGTCTCCAGCATGGCATAAACAGTGTGCAGTCACCTCCTGTCACCCCAGAACTTGAGAAAGGAAGGCAAAAAGATCTGAAGGCCAAGGCCACAGTCCCGTCACAGAGAACCACCACACACACACACCCCTAGTGCCATTAAATGCCATCTCTCCAAACACCTGCCGAAACAGGGAGCCTGTCAGCACTCCAACTGACAGCACAGTTCCCATTGGGCAGGTCACAGGGCACCTGCATGCTGTCACCTCAAGATGATCCAATCATACACAGAAGACCACCCAATTAGCCACATCATCATGCAACCACAAATCCAGACTTCTCCAGCGCATCATCACTATCACATTTGTCTTTCTAGTATGAGACACACAGGAATCAAGCTAGTGGTAGTGTCCACCCAGCCAAGATTCTTGATTGAACCAAGGGCTATTTCCCATGCTGTTCCAGTAACCCCTGCCCTGAGGTGAAATTAAGTAGCGGAAATTTACCTATTTATCATTCCATTCCCACGGTTGGTTAGTCAGGTGGTACTAATGGAATCTTACATCATGTTGCTTTTCTTTATAGCCCATCAAAGCACTTTGTGCATTATAATACATCATATCAACATCATCATCACGGCTGGGTTAAAAATGGCAGCCTGTGATAAGGCATAAGTCTCCCCATGTAGCTCACACCCATTCTATCTTTCTCAATCTTGGTCACTTTTGGACCCAACTTGTCTTGTTTCCAGGTGTCATTGAGAAGCCACCTGGGTAGTAAGCAAGGTCACTGAAACTCAGAAGTAACAAAAGTGCAAATTCTTCCACATACATGGGTTCAAGCCTACACTGTATGCATGCAGATGTATAAACAGGTGTAAGTGTGATATGCAAGCCATTTAGGAAGGAGACCAAGTGAGGGCAATATCAGGCAGTGAGGATCAAGTTATTATTTTTCTAATTTCAACTCCATCATAGCTCCCACCCCACATGGATGAGTAATAACTATGTAACTGCTAGAAAAGGTATAAGACCCTAAGCAATGCTCCAGGCTTTAGGATGGACATTCGACATTCTGACTGTATAAGTGTTCACCAAGGGCAGCAGTAGGCGGATACCTGGGGCTCACTGGACAGCCAGCCTCATCAGTGATCTTCAGGCAGATGAGCAGCCCTGTCTCTAAAAGCAAGATAGAATGCTCCTAATCAATGATATACAAGGTTGGCCTCCACCCTCCACATGCCTGTGCACACATGTTCACCTCCCCCTACACACACACACACACACACACACACATACATACACACACAGTAGCCCTTGAGAACAAGTTGAATGAATAAAATTGTGTCAATGAAAGTACTAGCTTTTAAATATGGTGTGCCAGAGTGTGTACTACACTATGAACAAAATGAGGTAAACATTGTAACATATTTGCTCACGTGGGGTATAAAATTGTGAAAAACTGAGAAGAAACCAAAGAATTAGCTTACAGCATGTCATAGTTAACTCTTCATCAACTTGACACAAACTTAGAAAGAGAGAAGAGGGAATGTCACTTGAGGACTTGCCTCCACCAGAGTGGACTGTGGGCATGTCAGTGGGTCCTCTCCTTGATTAATGTGGAAGGGTCCAGTTCCCTGGGCCAGCATTCCTGGGTTTTATAGGAAAGTAGGGTATGAAAACCATGGGGAGCAAGCCAGTAAGCAGCATTCTTCAATGGTCTCTGTTCCAGCTCCTGTCCTAAGTCCTTGACTTTTCCCTAGAAATGAAACTATCTAGAGGAATAAACGGGACTCTGGGCAGGAGGAAGTGTGAAGGGCGGGGTGGGGGAAGAGTATGGGAGGGATATGTATAGAGTATTTGCACATGCTTGTGAAAGGTTCCTGTGCAATATAATGCTGTGTAAAAGGAACATGTACAATGAAATTTTACAAAGCCAATAAATAATTCAAATAGCAACATGGGTGAAATATCAAGAATACTGTGCTGAGTGAAAGAAGCAGAAATGAAGAACTCCACATAAACATCTAGAGTGTGCTTAGAAATAAAGACAAATCTTTGGATTTACTTCTTTGTGGTGGTGAACTTTTTCATCAAGTCCTTCTGCACTTTCTTTGGGGATGCTCATCCCTGCTTCTCTAGTGGGCATAATAAAAGTTAGACAGAGTGGGAGGAGTTGACGAGGCCCCACCCCTCCTAGAGCATCCATAGGCATTTCCTGGTGGCTGGGGGACAGAAGAAGCATTGTCTTCAGTGTTAAAGCCACTGGTAAGTTGCACACAATTCTGTAAACAACCCTTCACTCATGCTCTTGTAAGCAACCTCATTAAACTCAGAGGATCCCCAAAAGCAAAGTAGAAGGATGACTGGGAAGAGAAAGGGGATCCGCAGGAGCGGACGAAAGAGGAAATGAGGGAACATGGTCAAAATATGTTACACATGTGTATGACAGTGTCACAATGAATTCACGATGTATAATTAATATAATAAAATACAGGTGGATGTTTGACAGTGTGCTTCTCTTTATAAAACGGTATTTTGTTAGGGGGTGCTGAGTGTGCCCCCCCAACACACACACAGGGGAAGGTGAGAGGACCATTTGTGGGAGTCAGTTCTCTCCCTTCTATCATGTGGATCCCAGGGCTCAAACTTCATGTTTGCTCCTGAGCCATCTTGCCAGCCAGAGCTCTGCTTCTGTCAAATGTTCTGGCTAAGAATCCTTCCTAACACACAGTGGGGTCTTTGTGCTGATCCTGGCCCTCCATTCTCCTGCGTCCTCTCTTGAGTATAGTCACTAAGGCAAACTGTGAGGTTCCGTCTTGCACGTGTTCCCTGGTCCTCATCTCTCACCTTGAGTATACTAGAGAGACGTCATCCTCTTCCTGTTCAGACCTTAGTTTCCTGCATGGATGGTGTCAAAGGTCTCCCGGATCCCCTCCAGGACATCAACGCCTATGGTTCTTCTCAAGCCAGTGGTTCTCTTTGAGCATTAACACCATCCTCTGTGACTTTGTGATCAAGCACTAGGAGCCTTTGCTTTCTTAGCAGCAACATTAACTTTACAAAGATTAAAGAGAAAATGAGAGAAAAAGAATAAAGAAAGGGAGAAAAAAAAGGAAGAAAAGAAGCCCAAGAATTTGGAAATATGTGCTGCCCAATTTCAAGGTGCTTTCATTTTACTTTTTAAAAAAGTCACATATATATTATAAAACACATTATATATATATAAATATACAACATAAACTATATATATGTAGTGTTTGGAGGCCATGGTTTATGTCAAAAGTACAGAATCTTTGGTTTGGTTTGGTTTGGTTTTGCTTTTGTGTGTGTGTGTGTGTGTGTGTGTGTGTGTGTGTGTGTGTGTGTGTGAGAGAGAGAGAGAGAGAGAGAGAGAGAGAGAGAGAGAATATGAGGGGTGCATGTACCCCAGTGAACATGTAAGGTCAGAGGGCAGCCTCACCTCGGGTGTTGGTCCTTACTTAGTTCGAGGCAGGGTCTCTCTGTTGCATGCTACTTTGAGCTGTAGGCTGACAGCCTTTATTCTTCTGGGCATTCTCCAGCTTCTGCCTTCCATCCCCTAGGAAGGGTGAGATTACAGACACAAGCTGCTGTGTCTGGCTTTACCTGTGTTATGGGGATCTGAACTCAGACCCTCAGGCTGGTTCAGCAAGCTCTTTACGAACCAAGCTGGAAGTGAGGTTTCAGTTTACAGCCTATGATGGCCTCACACTTACTATGTAGTCTCAGCTGGCTTTGAACTCAAGACAATCCTCCTGTTTCAGTCTCCTGAGCACTGGGATTGAAGGTGTGAGTTACCATGCCTGTCTCAAAAATATAGACTCTTGAGAAAGGATGATCAATATTGAGTTAATAAAGTAGGTTTTCAAAGTATGGTAAATATTGTGGTGGAAGGTAAATAGAATAGAGAATCTGATAGCCATCAATGGATCAACAATTCTTTTAAGTAGGAATGGATATGTTATATTTGAAGATTTGAGTGGTAGGTAGATGTGTGTTTGTGCATCATTTTCTGTTCTTGCCCAAATGCATGGACAGACTAGTTTACATTTTCTGTCTTTTCCCTTTAGGCAGGGTCTTCTATGACCCAAACTGGTCTTGAACTTGCTGTGTAGCCAAGGATGACCTTGAACTACTAACCATCCTGCCTCTACCTCTGCCTCCTGGGATTAGAGGCTTGCATTACCGTGCTCAGTTTACATTGGCTGTTGGCGGAATTCAAGGCCTCATGTATTCTAGGCAAGCACTCTGCTGAGCTACAACCTTGGACCCTCTGCCCCCCCCCACCTGCACAGACACACAAACACACACACAGGTCATTATTAAAACTTGTTCCATTGTGCTGTTTGTTTGTATGTTTGTGACTGCACCTTACTATGTAGCCCATGATAGCCCCAAACTCACCATAGGTCTCAGTCTTCAAAGTGCTGGGGTTACAGGTGTGTGCCATCATACCCAGCCTGGTGTGCTGGTGGTTTTGTTGCTGTTGTTTCTCTCTGTCTCTTCCTCTCCCCCTCCCCATCTTTGAACTACTGATATCCTACAAAAAAACAGCAATCAAACAATTTTGCAAAGTGAAAGAAGAGACTTACACTAAACGTGGAGCTGAGAGATACAGACTGCATTTAACAGAACAGGAAGCCAAGGCTGCTATTACAGAAGTTACAAAAGCTGAAGTGGGTTTCCTAAAACGTCAACAGGGGAACTAAAAGTACTGAGCCATCCGTGGTGAGAGGAAGGGGGTGTGAGTGGACGGTGCTCTCATCTGACAGATCAGGAAGGAAGTCTTGACCAGATAGCATCTCATCTCGATAAATAAAGAAGTGGCAATAGTGTAGATGTATTGCTTAGCGATAGGGAAGCACCACTCAGAAGAATTAAACACCATAAGTGCTAAAAGGTCAGACTTGCTCAGAGGTCTAAGTAGAAGGAGAAGTGTGGATTGAGGACAAGAGGGAGAAGTAGTGTCCGGTCTCTCACAGGCAGCTCTTCAGCTCCAGGGGTTGGTTTTAGTTGAGACAAGGTAGCCTTAGCTAGCCTGGAACTCACTGTATAGACCTGGCTAGCCTAGAGTTCACAGACAGATACCTATCTCTGCTTCCCCAGTGCTGAGATTAAAGGCATGTGCCACCACACTGGGTCATGGACATTCTTCTAATCGTGTGTCTCTTTGATGTTGACACAGGCGTGTCAAAAAATCGTAGATTTGTAAAAATGTAGAGTGAAAAGTTGTTTACAAAAACTGTAAAAGGAAAAAGAGGGTTGGGGATATGGATCAGTAGGTAAAGTGCTTGTAACATAGCATGAGTTTGATTCCCCCAGAACCCACATTAAAAAACAAAAACAAAAACAAAAACAAACCCAGTAGTGGTCAGCTGGTAGAATAAGGCCATTGCTGCCAAGCCTGATGACCTGAGTTCAATCCCCAGGACCCACATGGAAGAAGGAAAGAACTGACTGCCTTAAGTTGACCTCTGACAACCTTATGTGTCCTGTGGCATACATATGCTCCCATACAATATTAATTTAAATGTAACAAATTAAAATGTAGTAACAAAGAAAGCCAGGTAAGGTGGTATGCTCTTGCAACCCTGGCACCAGGGGCTGGGGGGTTGGGAGGGCTGGGGGGAGGGGGAGGAGACAGGAAGATCCCTGAGGCTTGCTGACCAGCCCATGCAGTTGAATTGGTGAACTCCAGGTTCAGTGAGGGGTCTTGTCTCAACAACTATGGTGGACGGCAACTGAACAAGACCTGTCAAGATCAGCCTCTGGCCTCTACTCACATGTGCAAGTATGTGCATGCACACACACGTACACATACAAAGAAAGAAGAGGAAAGAAAAAGAGTGAGGATGTGGTCAGTGACAGAGTACTTGCCTAGCACAAGTGAGATCTGGCTCAGTCCCCAGCACCCTAGAGGGAATATTTTCACCTGTAATGTAATAGACCATCGACCCAAGAAACTACATGTATGCAATATTCTAAGTTACTGTTCCCTTCTTGAGCTATGTTGCATGCTGACTAATAAATTATCTACACCTTTACCTTTTTACTACATCCTAAAGCTAACCTATCCACACTTCCCTTTCTGTTTCTTTTTGTTCTTTGCAGACATTGTAGAAACCATTTCCCCTTAAACTTGAAGATGATACAGCCATGTATGGAACGCTTCTTTCTGATAGACTCTCTTGTGAGACAGGGTAGTTTTCCATAATCAGCTGGGTTTGAAATGTGCCTGAGATAATTACACAGAGAGGAAAGTGGACACTGGAGGTTGAGGAGTAACTGTCATGGATTCACGTTCTGCTGGGAGACAGCAATTTGTGGGAGTCAGGATTCTCCTGCTACTATGTAGGACCTGGGGATCAAACTCAGGTCATCAGGCTTGGCAGCC